>NW_021681762.1:149755-193362 GCF_001412515.2 Diachasma alloeum
TTTTTTTCCCCATTTCTGTCACCTCCGAGGGTTTCATTGGCATCAGGGGGTCAATAAATACAGAATCAACGTTCACTATTTTTTATTTAAACACCGCCTGCAAACGGGGAGATGAGGGTGGCTAAAATATATTCTGCAACCCTGTCTCCTCGTTGGCTACAAATTTCAACCCTCCGCATACATGCCTTCCCCTTCACCCGCTCGTAAAATCACGCGTTCTCGGTAGCATCGAGGAGGACTTCTCAGGACCGAAAAGAACTGAGGATTCGAATGGTCTCTGGAAAAGTACGTCGCAGAACTGATTGGGACTTACCAGGTCCATCTAGGTCTGGAGAGATCTTGAAAGACCTGTGAACGTCCAATCCGAACCAAATCCTCGACTCGGGTAACTGGGAGGCCCGATTTCGAATCCCGGCTGGGCGGTGCGGGATTTTTTGTTTCTCTTTTGATTCTCTTTGGATTTTTTTTCGATTTTCGCGAGATTTGTTTCATTGCCGGCACATCAAAGAGGTGCACGAGAGTGCGCCCCCAGTCTCGTTCACGGAAAAAATCTGAATATTCTATTGAATAAAAACTTGTCTGAAGCTCTTCTTTACCATAAATTATTATGCGATTCGCCCAACGATAATAATGAAATGATTATGCACCGAACAACATCAGTTTGTTCTGATTAATTAACGAAAACTGGCGGCTTTTATGCATACGACATCGGCAGGACACTGAATAGAGGGTGCATAAATACATTTTATCCCTCCCAATCCCTGAAATTACAGTCATTCACTGGATGAAGAGACCGAAAGGGTGGAAGCCCATACGGATTTAATCCACAAATTCGTTGAATTACATATCGGTATGTACTCAGGTTAAATATACCCGTGTTATCTGTCCATCAATTAATATAACGATTCAAAAAAAAAACTTCACTAACCGCTCTCACGCGTACGGACTGAACTAATTGATTTTGAGTTTACGTGAGACCAAGTGACGCATAACGATAAGCTCGCGCTATTCATCCGGACAATGGAGTCATATTTTTTTTCATACATTTTACTCGCATCGGACGGCTTGTTTGCATTTAATCAAACTTGTTAATGGATTATCAATTAAGGGATCGATGAAAAGAAGTGGAAAAATGTGATTGGAATATCAATATGCATCCGTCGCTATTAATAGATTTAGCACGATATCAATCAGATGAAAAATTCGGGCAGAGTGGGAGAGGAAAACAATTATCGCATCGCAGTAATGAGATTCTCATTAAAATTAATTATGATATGAAGTCCAATTAAATTCTTCCAGGTAATTAATTAATTAATCAAGTAACTAAATGATTTTTTAGTATTATGCCTTCACTTTAAACAGTTGAGAGAATTACAAAGGAAATGTCTTAATTTGGACATGGAAAATACAAAATAGAATAAACTTGTGATATTGAATCAATCACAGCAAAAACGAATATCTGAATTTTACACACCTTTTGTAGATATTTTTCAGACACTAAAAAACGTCTGAATAAGATGGAAAGGTGTCTGAATTGCAGACGAACCGGTGCCCAAACATCTTAATTCATGTTTGAAATTCAAACAAATTTTCATTTCATTCAGACGGTTTTTAGTGTCTGAAAAATGTCTGCAAAAAGTATGTATGTAAAATTCAGACATTCATTTTTGCTGCGATGTTAATTGTGTTTTTATTGAGGAATGAATGTACTCCATTCCATCAATTGATTGGATCTCCACACGAACAGAAAAATTAAATAAAAATTACTAGAAAATCGTGGCAAATTTTCCTATTCGAAAGGTAATCATGAAGCGACATTGTAGTTCAATAAAAAAAAACTTTTGCGAAGGATATCTTACTATTCCTTCAATAAAAAAACCACATCCACACTGACAGAAAACCTACTTTTGACAAAGAAGTTTTACTTCGTACAAGAATATATTTCGCCGATTTTTAAAATCGTGAAAGCTCTCGTTAAATAATTTCGTTCTCAGGCTGAGAGAAAAAGGTTTCCAAAAGGATGAGACTCTTGATAAAGCGTGAAAAAATCTAGAAATTAGTACCCCGATTAAATGACTTGTTTCATAATTTCCCTCCAACTTTTTCCCCGTGCATTCATTAAAAAAATCAAGTAAAATAAAAAAGAATGAATGAATGCACGAACGAATAGCTGAGTAACTCTTATCACGTCCTAATATTTCCCCGGCAAAAAAATCAAGTAAAAAGAACTCGCGAAAGTTCGACAAAAAATTTCAATTCAGAAAAAATTGTGTACACGGAGAAAAATGTTCAGTACAAATTACGGAACTCACAATTTGCTTACCGATTACGGAATCGACTCAGAAAATTTTAGTGACGGTATCGTAATTTTTCACAGGAGAGTCAGATAAAAATTACGGAACGCTCTGGAAAAATTCCGCGACAGTTCCGTAAAATTTCCTACAACCACATTTCACTCCGAAATTACGGAAAATATACGTAATTTTTATTGAATCTTTCTCTCCGTGTAAAATATTTCACGAGCCTTGAAGGTCCCACTAAACGTCCCCCCGTTTTTCATACTAATCCGAGTGAACATTTGTTTTCGATATTCCAAAATTTAGATGATGGATTAAGTGCGATAATTTTTCCTCAAGCTTTCTATGCCTGCAGTAAAATATGAGATGGAAAGGTCTTTGGACTCATAAAAATTTATCATAAAAAAGATTTTTATGTTGGAAAAACTCTCGGCCGTTGGAATTCACGGAACAATGTCGTTTAATCCCATTAAAAAACGATAGATATATATTCAGGAGCATCAGGTGCGCGAGGAGCGCAGGGGGGGGGGNGGGGTTGGTGCGAGCCAAGGGGAGGGGTGGTTTATGCGAGAAAGCGTTGCATCTGGGAAAAGCGTGGCTGCAATACGGTCAGGTGCCATTAATTAACTCGGTGTATGGGGATTTCCACAGCACTGAAACCCCACACCCCTCCGCCATCACCTACGCATTTCATCCGCTGCGAAATCTCTTCCCAATGCATCTGTTTCCCTGCTTAACGCGTATTTCACAATTCCCCAGCAGAGCGAGTAGTTAAAAGGGTCCCGAGAAGGGGAAATAGCGAGTGGTTTACCATTCGATCCACCCCATGACCGTATATATTGCTGTGAGGGATGGTTTATTTCCGATAGTGGGTATATTTATGATTCGCAGGACCAAATTCACGACTTTGCAGCGTCCGGTGGTCTCAGCTCCGGCATTAATTGGAAATGGGAGGGGATTTGAAAAGGTGAAGGAGGTATTTTTTGCGGGGGAAAAATCCGGGAAAAACTGCGTGACAACTCCGGTAATAGGGAACTTGCACGAACTTTTTTTCCAATTTTGTAATCTCAAGTTTGAGACCGGAATAATTCGTTTTTCATTCACGAACGTTCGAAATGTTGCGCATTGATTGATAATTAATTGTTAAAAGTTGAAGATTTCAAACGCTTCCCATATACAGAAAAATATATATCCTGAAAATTATATATTTTATATATGGAATTGGCCTGATTTATATATAAAAGTTATATAAAATATAAATTTCTATATGTTCCATATGTATTTTATATATATAAATCTTATATATATCCGAAGAATATATTAAATTAGCCTATATTATATGTATTTCTTGTATATTTTTCGATAGGGGTTTGGAATCGCTGACGTCACACAGATGGTGGGCTTATTTAGAGAAAATGTCACTTGATAGCAATATCCAGTATTTCATACGGAAAATTCAGACAAAAATTTGTATCGATACTACAATCATTTACTAAAGTTCTGAAACAATCTGAACTTGCATCCTATGTATTTTGTTTCAGAACTTTAGTAAACTAGTGTACAATAATTGTCGAATCTCGATTGTTCCCTTGCCCGGAGACGGGGGAATGCGACGGGAATAAATCGTAAAAACCCGAGAAGATATACGAGAAAGAAAAAAAATTACTCCAATAATTTTTGTATGTAATACCACAAGAGCTTCAAAATTATCAGGTATTCTTCGATAGGTTCAAGGGGTATTTGTCGGATTATTTTTCCCAATCGGATTTTGGCCAATGAAAGTGCAGTGGACAACACCAGGAGGTGAATTAGGGAGGATTTGAACAAATTATGTTAATAGAATAACCCGATTTTCGTAGACTGTCAAATGCAGGATTTGATCTGAAATGAGCCGAAAAAATGATGAGCTACTGCGAAATATTCAAAAGCTGGGAGGAAATAACCAAAATAAAACTGGCAGGTAGTTGATAATCAGTTGAATACCGTGTTGACTATATAAAATAAACGTCGAATAGTGCAATTCTATTGGCTTAAATTTGGATGGAAAAAATTTTCATTTAAACTCCCCGAAAAATAACCACTCAAATCATCAAAATTCTTGCCTGCCAAAAATCGGAAAACCATTCCCTCTTTTTCCCGACATCCCCAATTGGGTCAATGAAGGCCCACCGTCGAAAGCAGTGAACCCGTAGGCGGAAGTAGCATATAAACAACAATCGTGCCAGTTCCCGTCATAAATTGCCTATTGGTATACCGATTCAAACCTGGTCAATTTGAAATTTTAATCGATCCCTCGCCCATTGTGGCTAGACACACGAGTCATTTGCAGCTATACTATCCCACTCTGAAGCGGCGCACGGGATATAAAACATACCGGACGAAGGCAGCAATCTCCGGAATCGATCCCTAGGCCAACCAATCGTGAAAACCACTTGGATTTCTTATTTTCTATTTCCAGGTGGCTGCATGACGGCAAGAAATGTTGAAAGGAGTGGTGGTGAAGAGGAATAGGGAGAATTTCCTGTTCGCCAGGAGCTCGGAGGATCGAACTTCCTGCCACCACTGGGATTTTCAGTCTTTCAGAATTTCCACCAACTCTCTGCCTTTCCACCTATGATTTTCCGTGAAAAGTTTTGAAATTAAATTTTTAGGTCACACATCTTTTTTTACCCTCATTTTCTCAACCCGAGTATGACCTAATTTCGAGAATTTCGTTTTAGAAAGGACATTTTAAAAGCTCTTGAGCCTCTTTACACTCGATTAACGATTTTTTTTCAAAAGCCTCCAGCTAACAACTCTCCTTTCTCTCCACCATTCACTGACGTTTTATATTACTTTTTTCTTTTAACTTCTCTTTCCGGCGTTTCAAATGGTGCATAGACGGACTCTTTGGAGCGTGTGGGCCCTCACCTAATGCGAGACACTCAGCTTTCGCTACGGCTACTCCGCGAGTGCGTATCGTATTGATTCGCATGGGGGGAGGGGTAGCTGGAATGAGGAAGCCTCATGTTCGAGGCTGGCGATGGATTCTCGGGGGTGGGAGGGAGGATTAAAAAATTGTGAGTTGCTGGTTGCCATTAGATAGGTTGAATTGGAAATGATTGACGAGCGGTTCGGTTTTGCTCGGGAATCTGCTATACTGTTAACACTTTTCCAATGAAATTTCCGGTAAGAGTCTTGGAAATTTTCTAATAAGTCACATTTTCAAAATTTCAAGGAAATTTCAAGGAATTTTGCCATTGAAAATCCGTAATTTCGTGGAGAAATTCGCGGGAACGATAAGTTTCAGGTTAATTATTCAGAGAAATCTGCACTGTTGAAAAAATTGGGCTGAATTTTTCGGAAAAAACCTTGAATTCAGCAGGAGGACGGGAATTCCACCATTTGCACGAGATTTCAAGTGAAAATGAATATTTACTGCCAAACTCCCTTGAATTTTCAGGGAATTCCTTCAAAATTTCCTGGAATTCCAAAAATTTTAAATGAATTGCCTGAAAATTCACGGGCATTGAGCTTTATAGATTGTATGATAATAATAAATGAGAAAAGTACGAAGTTTTCCTGATTTTTTTACTATTCCATACTAGGGTAATATTGACTAAATTTTCGATTTCCGTTTCGACGTTATTCATAATTTTATTCAAATTTCTAAAAACAATTAGTGAAGAAAATGAAAAAAAAGACCGACCATAGAAATGACCAGTTTACAAAAATTCAAAATGTAAAAAAACGCAGCCACAAGTAAAAAATTACAGTCATTATGCATCCCTAGTTGGGAGAATCGAAATATTGCGTCGCGATGTACTTGAGTCAAGACTTTTTTGTGGAGAAAGTCCCATGAAGTATTCGAAAATGTTACCTTTCTTCCAAGAATAATTTCAGAACAATCAATTATCCGTCATAAACACGACTTTTTAAAAATCCATATCTTTATGTTGCATTCAAATTTTCATTTTGATATGGAAACACTTCTTTTTTGTCCATGTTTCCCATTAGTCCTTTTGTTATGGTGAGCGGCTGAAAGGGGAAGCTCTCACGATAGTTTGAGGCTTATTCCCGCCATTCATGGTTTTACAATTTTGTTTCCACTCGGATGATTGACGTGTGGTATTTGTCAATGAATGCGGAATGGAAAAAAAAATTGAAACCCCGGGAGGATTTTTTTATTCTATTGTGAATGGAGAATGTCAATGATAGATGGAGTGCGGTGAGTGGGCAGTGATTTGGGGATTTTTGCATGCAGCGTAGGTGTTGTATTCGGGTATTAGCGGAAGCTCCATTCATTGCTGGGATGCGTGGGGCCGCACCCGCGCCCACCTCGCTGTTTTAGTTCCGTAAATCTCTGGTTGTAGTCGGCAGAATGAAAAAAATCTAAATGGGTTTTATTGCTCTCGAGTGAACAAAGAAATAATATTTTTTTTTTCCATTAAAATTGAATCCTGATGGGCGTTTTTCTGACGATTGAGTTTGGAAAGTGGCCATTTTTAATTCCCTTCGACGGCAGTCATAACTCATTGTAAACTCCCCTTCAATTTAGTCCCAATCCGAATAATGGCAATCGATTTTGCGTTTCTCTCTGCACTCGGACGATTGATGTGTAGTATTTTACAATGAACGTGTATTGAAAAAGTTGGCAACGTCGGACGATTTTTTCTATTGTCTTATACATGGATCCAATGATCCATTGCTGGGAATCCCGGGTTCGCGTCCGCGCCCACCTCGTCATTCTGGGTTTGCAAATCTCTGGCTATATTCGTTCGAATGAAGAAAATCGAAATAGTGTTTTTTCCTCTCGATTGAACAAAAGCATAACATCATTTTTGAAAATCAGGTGTAATATTTATGAATTTCTCCTAATCATCACATTCTACAAAACCGCCATTTTTGGCAAACGTGCACGCAAAAGAAAATTATTGTGTAGCACCAGAAAAATTGCCATGCTACACCAGAAAAGTTATCCTTCAGCACCGCAAAAATTATTGGTCCATAATTTTTCGGGCGCTGCACCGGAATTTTTCTACAAAAATTTTCTCCGTCTATAGTGCCGTGAGTTTTCACACACAGTATAAGTGTCGTATTTTGGTATTAGTAGACGCTCCATTCATCACTTGGATGCGTGGCTCGTATGGTTGGCGCTCACCTCGCGATTTTAGGCTGATGAATCTGTGGGTGTATTGATCAGAATGAAAAAAATCGAAATGGGTTACATTCCTCTCAGTTGAACAAAGAAAACTCATAATTTTCTTTCAATAATAAGTCAACATTAACGAGATTTTCCTCTTTATTAAGTTCTGAAAAATCGCCGTTTTTGAACGCATTCGACTCCATCCATCGTTCTTTCTAAATTTGCCTTCAATACAGCTCGCATTTGAATAATGGTAATCAAAAACAATGTCAGTGAATATTGTGCCCCTCACCAGGAAACAAAAGGCGTTATGCAAAAGCGTTTCATGAATATAATTGTATTACGCGGTTGCGAAGTGCTCTCACAGTGCAGCGACGTCTTCCCGATCATGTAATAATCTGATTAATCGCCTTTAAGCGTCGCAAGGCAAGAATACGTCTCACATCTGCGCAGGAATTCGCTGATATCGAACTAGAACGCAATTAGTTTGTAGGAGAAATTTTCACGGAACTTGGCCGGGTGTCGCACTGAAATACTTCATGAGGAAAAACCTACATGAGGTGTCAGAGGTTGAGAGGTTATCGGTTGCCTTCAGCTGCGCGTGGAGTAGATTCTCACGGTCACAGACCTTCAATCCACTCAAATATCTCATTATTCGACGGCAGATACATTGAGAAATAAAAATACTTCTGTCAAGGAATTATTTTCTCGGGAGATAAGAAGAATTAATTTTTTTAGGAGTGTATTTCTCCAGGTCAGCCATTCGCGGGTGGTCCTAGCCATCTCCGAATATTACAATTATGTTGAATTACAGGATTCATTTATACCATTTTATTTTATTTTATTTTATTTCCATTTTCGGCTGCACAATTAGATTAATTTAATTTTATCCATTCTTATTCTTATTCTTTTTATATCTACATTCACAAGTTACAACATTGAATGAAGAAGAATTATGTTAAAGATCAATAAAAAGTGTTTTTTGGCATCGAAACAAATACACAAAACGAAAAACATTCGAGATCTCATTCGGGTAATAGAAAAATCTCTCCGTGTATTCCCGAAAAAATTAAAAATCTATTTTTCCCTTCATATGGTCAAAGGAAATCGGTACTTCTCATTCTTATGGTGGGATTCCAATTATTATTATGAAAAGGAAATGAAAAAACATTCAGAAAGGGATAATCGGCTAGAAAATGGATTTTTTTCTGCTTTTATATCTTTTTCAAGTATTAGAGGAATATTAATATCAATATTTCAGCGAGAAGAGATTCAAAAAATGCAAATAAAAAGTGGGCGTGAAGCACTAAAAAAATAATTTTTTAATGTCTTCGAAAAATTTAAAAATCGATATATCGATATATTTTTTTAAATACTGGAAGAATACCCATAAATTAGATTTCTATTCTTGTCTTTTCATAGACGCAATAGAATAAACCATAGAAATTGAGAATTGTAGATTAAAAAATTTATCGGATGATTATTATTATGTAATTGTTATCCATTTTTTGCCAATTACGTATTTTAATTTATCGAATCTACTTTCATACATAATCAATCATTAAAAATGGATAGATAAATATATCGAATGAGGTTACGGCCCCCAAATCCAACTCACGATCCATGAATATTTCAGTGGGGTCGAGGACATCTCATTGACCAACTTCTCATCCTTCATCAATTAAAAACAATGTATTCCTATTTTTGGAATCAAAAATTAAGATTTCATTATGCAATTTCATCTCGCACCATCTGAAATTGCCGAGTTCTGGGACAACAGTTGCAGAAAATTTGAAACTCGAATTTTTGGTGGGAAAAGTGTAAACCGCGAAAACCACGGGAATAATGCCAAGTGCAGTCGAGTGAGATGTGACGACCACAGGGAAGGTGAGACACGAGAGGCAGGCTCCCTCTTAATTTTTCGTTTTAATTCATAAAGCGAAGGGGCGGCGGGAGGATGACGGCGAGGGGAAGGGAGACGGAAGTGGTTGTGGAACACTCTGGGAAACCTTTTCATCCTTTTGTCAAAAGACCCCCACTATTCTTTTATTTTTCACCGTGACAATTTTTCTTAGTGCCTCTTTCAATTCATTTTACCTCTTTTTCGTACTTGTCACCCTCTCTCCAGCAAATTTTCTGTCTAGGAGTGTGACTTATGCATCTGCCCTCATGCCCTTTCATTATTCGTTGATTACGTAAATTGTGGGGAAAGATTATAGGAAGAAGGGATGATATTTTGGATCATTAAAGCTTTTTGTTGTTGATAAAAAGGGAATTTCATCTTGGGAACGAGTCGCCCACGGAACACTCGTTCTTTACATTTATGTGGAATTTGCTGTACTTTGCTGTATTCTTAATTGTTGGTGATTGAGGAGGAAATTCTTTCGTTACTGGCGTAATTCCATAATTGAATCAAGGCACAGATAGAAAAAAAATAATTTTATCGAGACATTTCTTTCTTGGAACAAGGGTTATATGCTTGAACGAATTTTAAATAGATAGGATCTTATGGTGATTACCAATTATTCCTCTTTAAAATAAAAATAAAATAAAAATAACAATAAAAATTAATTATTCCTCTTTGAGATACCTTTACTTGACTTAAGTGAAACAGTATTCTGAATCAAGTCATATTTATTTATAACGAGAGTGAGAAAGTTCTATTTTTCATCAACTAATATAATTTTCTTTCGTGAATTTGAAAATTTGGGGTCAAGGGGTAAGCGGTGGCGTTACCGGGTATGTGTTGAATTTTAGAATCGTCTTCGTGTATAGTTGTTAGTTTTGGGAAATCAAAAAACTTGAATCACTCTGTTACCATATTGTGCAGTGCCTGAAGTATTTTTCTTTAAAAAATTAATAATTGTGGATGTGAGGACGATTGTAAAATCCAATACATATAAGAGGTACCATTGTTATTTCTGAAACGAAATTTGTGATGTTTTTATTCTTTTTTTTTATCGTTATTTTACATCGCTTCGACCCGGTTAAAGTATACTGCAATGATGATCAAGACTTTAAATGGTTAGATCGCACCATTCTACCCGTCCGGGATTTGAACTCGGAACCTTTCGCATGTGAGGCAACGAACTTATCCACTGGGCCAAGCCACCGGGCTATATTTTTATCCTAATTTGATGGGTTTTTTTTGGTGAAGAAATTCAAACGGATTTTAATTCGACGACAGATTACTTTGATTTCAATTATGGTGCACCCAATTATTTTCCTGGTGTAGCATAACAATTTTTTGTTGTCGCACAAGAATTTGGCTAGAAAATTTTTCTCAGCGTGGAGACAGCAAAATATTCAAATTATTGCAACAAATAAAATGAACATCTTTCAATTCTAGAAAAATTTCCTATATTTCTCGATAAAATATATGTCAAGGAGTGATCGCTGTTATTCAGTGTATTTATTTTATTGTTAACTCTGAAAGGAATTATATTCGGTTCAAACAAAAATATCTTGATAAGATTAATTTTCTCTGTCAGTGTGGAATAAGTCAACTCAACTCAATGGCATTCTCCTTTTCGGGACCACTTTTCCATCCCTCCCGTTCTTTCGGGTATTTCTTTTCGTCTGCCAAGGAGAGAATTTTATCGAGTACATTGCGATGTTGTAGACTCTATTCCCCCGTCGCCCACGAAGATATCCTCCCGTTGGAATCCCGTGAACGCCAAGTGACCTTGTCTACCAAGAATTCCAGCCCGCATTCTCTAGTATCCTACCGCCAATATTTGGAGCTAGAACATTGTCTCCTCATCGCGATGAATGTATTCACTAAAAAATCATCGTCCTATTGTCGAAATATTTTCAAGGGCATTTTATTGTTCTTGAGAGGAGATTGCGGTGAAATTTGCAAGTGCCTGGATTTTGTGACCCTGAGTCCGAGTCTTGGAGCGTCCACGGAGAGAAATTTTCTAGAAAAATTCTAATACGAGTACTGGAAAAAATTACAATCCACCGACTGTGGGAAAAATTCTAGTGCTGTTAAGATAAAATTTCTTTGTATTTCTGGTAGAATTTCTGGGAAATTTTCACAGAAATACTGGGAAAAATTCACGTTTTCCCCAATAAAATTTCTAGTGCCGGCACTGGAATTTTTTCCTGGTCGTCACTTTACGCCTCTTTTCCCGTGCCAGCACTAGAATTTTTCTAAAAAATGTCTCCATGTGCGTAAAATTTCACTTTACGCACAAGTGATGAACAATGAGTTGAATTTGATGACTTGTATTGCAAGACATTATGAAACGTTTTATTTTCAAATTTAAAAAAAGTCTCATTTTAAAACACTCGAAAGTTCTGTCATCACGAAGAAAATACATTTTGTGTCCAATTACTAAAATTAAAACGTCTCGAAGACGCCAAGTTTTACATTGTCATAACAAATAATAACTCCTTTCTCATTCGTGCTCATCAAATTTTATTATTATAAGCATAATAAAGACCGTCAATTTCTCGAATAATGCCGGGGAAGAGTTGAAGAACGCGTCACGCAAATCATCAGTGCATAAACTAGGCTCATATCTGAGTATACATGAGCCGTAAGGTTTAATTGGTTTGCGTCAATTAGTGGGCAAGCGCTCGTTAGCGTTAAACGGCTCGACAAGAGTTTGCAGAGAACTCCAGCTGGACAAAACACTCGTATACCAGTGCCGAGCCCAAGTGGCAGATGAGTTCCGTCAACTATTCATACGCGATATTTAGATTAAATACACGTGCATATGACAGCTAATTAAATTTTCTCGGATCATCTTCAGTTTATTTCACTTGGTTGCTTGTTAATTGTTATAATTGAATAGTTGCGTTCAACATTATTTTGAGAGAACACAATAGCCTACACGGTTTTACACCGATAATTGCGTAGATAGAAATGCATTCTAATATTAGATTAGATAGATGCATTCTCATATTGTTTCAAAAGATAGAAGAACATTCATCTGATGAAAACAAATGAAAAATTATTCTGATATTGCATATATTTTTGTTATTTTTGCTAATAAATTAGCAATATGCTTCCAAATAGTTATTTTGCACATAATTTTCATCTGCGATGTATAATCCACTGTTTATTTCATTTTATTAAATTTAATAAGATTTCTTTTCAACTAATTTTGTCAGATTTTCAACTTAGTTGAATATTATCATCATCATTATTATCATCCCTTTCGAAAAAATTCGAAAATTAAAAAAACTAATCGATGAATAAAAAATAAATAAAAAAAATAAGAATAAAAAATAAAGTAAATTTTAATCAGTTGCGATCGATAGGGCTCAACAATACCTACATTTGAAAAAAAAAAAAGTCAATTCCATTCATTCATTAGAGACCAATTGAAGAAAACCTTTGTTACATACGATCACACACGCGTACGAACGAGATCTAAAAATTGCATGTTCAGACTTTTTGGACCATACCGGGTCCATATAACACAAAACATCCAAAACTTGAATTTAACCGATTACAAAGCTTTCATTTGGGAGCAAAAATGTCAATTTAAAAAATGTTCAAATCCACAGTGGAATAGTTACAATGAAAATTGAAAATTTCCGTATTCAGGGATTGAATCAAAGCTCGAAAATAATGAGACTCCCCTTACGTTACCCCTTCCCTCCCCCGCCCCCGGAAAAATGCAGACTTAATTATTTGTCTGTTGAAGTTTTTTTCGATGCAAAAATAAGAAAAGGCAATTTCTCTCAATTATTCAGTTGTTCAGTTTTTCTGACTGTGATTTTTCTGATTGTTTGAACCCAAATGACCCTGAAGGGTCAAACAATGCGCCCAGAGATTGCGGTAGGTTCGTACTGACTTTGGGTGAATACCTTGCGTGACGTACGTGACGGCGGTGAAGTAGTCATAGACGCGTAGACATTAAGGGGAGGTCTGCTCTCTCTCGCTGTATGTGATATGCAAAAGCACGTGCAAAGCTACGTGTGGATTTTGCGATGGATACAGAACCCTTCGTGCACTGTCCCCATACATTCCTGAGATTCATTAAATGCCAAAGTGCCACTAGCATATGCAATGAATTATTAAAATGAAGAAAAAGCAACAAACGAGGGAATGAGAATTTTTACGATAGAGAAATAATATGAATTTTTTCCTCATGGGGCGACGGAGCCGTATCTCACGGTTAATCCCGATACAGTTTCTGGCTCATCTGTGTTTTACTTAAGTACGTAATTGAAAATATAGCGGGATGTAAGTGAGGGATTTAAGTTTTTTGGGTCTGGGGGTTCGGGTTTATCCCGGGATTTCACTGGCCGCGGAAACGTTTCATAAATTTTTTACCCTGAAAATAACATGTAGTACGTTTAATTTTACCAGAAATGCATTGCAGAAATCCGGGAATACTTAAAATGTTCCCGGGAGAGCAATCCATTTGTATTTTTTTGAGAATATTTTAAAGGAAAAGGATGTCTGCATTTGGGGGAATATTCACAAAATTATTGATAAAAATGGAATTTTCGAACATTGCAACACTTGTTTGATGAATAATTTATAAACAATGAATTTTCCACGAGCCATATGACCCTAAGGCCCTTATTTGGGCCCTTATTCTAACACTTGTGCCCTTTCATTTCTGATCTTCAGAAAAAATGAGTAACTGCTGTGAAATATTCCAAATCTAGGCGGAAATATCCGAATTAAACTATCGGGTAGCTTCAAATACTGGGCTCTGATTGGTCGAAATCAAATTGGGAAAAGTAATCCATAAAATTCCAATTTTTTCACCAGTGTACTATGTCTATGCTAATTATTTCTTCTGTTATGTTAATTGTCTTTCCATTTTCCTCTAATCGGATACCATCAATACCTCGTTCTCATCGACCAATTATTTGTAAAAAAATCATCCCCCATTCATTGAATTGTTCTTCCCGCATTGTACAATGCGGTAAAGGAGACTTCGCCTCCCCAAATCACAGATACGGAGAGAAATATTCGGTACAAATTACGGAACAATTCACGTAATCCGCAGTGGGGAATCGTTTTCCGGCAATTTTTATAGGAATAGAAGAGAAGAAATCTGAAACGTTTAGTGAATTTTCAGGTTCATCACCGAACAAAGTCCGAAATTATCACATAATTTTTCCCGAAGAAGTAAAATCTTACAGAAACTTACCGACTTATTATGCCTCCAAAATCAAAAATTCTTGAACGTTCAACAATTTTTATGAAGCTGGTGAGTTATTTCTACGTTCCGTTCCGTAAAATTTCTCAATCGTTGGGGAAAAATTACGGAATGACTTGTTGTCCCCACAGCGGTGGGTCACCAGACGAGTGTTTAATTTTTACGGAACAAATCGTAGAATTTACGTGGCGATTTGTACAATTTCCGTTCCGACTCACACTTTTCATTGAATTTTACTTCGCTCGCGGATTACGTTTCAAAATCTAATTTTTACGTTTTTTTCTGGTAATTTTTATTGAATGTTTCGCTCCGTGGATAACTCAACATTTGATTATTTTCCTGCCCACAACTTTTAATAAAAACTATCGAGAGGATGTCAGCACCAGCGAAACACACGAAACCCCCGGTGTTTCCGGGATTTCACGGTGTAGAATAGTCGTATGGGTTTGTATGGGGTACGCGAGAGGATATAATGCTGCCTCTGTAACACCCGGGAGACTCGGGAGTAGAGCCGGATATGCTAGGAGACGTGGCCGACGTGCCGGTACGACCCCTTGACCTTAATCCCCTTCGACCACTGCTAGAGTCAGTCCTCTATGTACTGTTGAGCGTCCTGGGGATAGTTGGGTACATGAGAATAGTGAACAAACGTCGACCGTCCTCGTCGCCGCAACAAGTTATTGTTCTCGGGAAATAATCGCACTTTGTCAACGGACGGAGTAAATAGAAGTGTAAATACCGCCGCCCGAACGTTTGATGCTCCATTTTTGTTGCCAAGTAGTTGGGAGCAGGAGGTGAGGCCAAAATGCTGCCGATTAGTGGTATCGTAACAATACTGAGAACCAAAATTTCTAATATCTGAAACATATTTTCTTGAGGCAAGTAATTTTTCTTCCATTGTTTATATTATAAACAATATATTAATGAACTCACTCAAATCGCGACGAATCGTCAATCTTCAAGGATTTACTGTTGTCATGATTTTTTTGTTATGCAGTCGCAATATTTCGATATGTAATATATTCATGGTATAGTGCCCAACGATAGTGATGAATGAAAATTCATTCGAGTTCCGTGAACCGCAAACATTCTGAGATTTAAACCATTGAAAATAATTTACTTCTCTCAAGTAAATATGGTGTACATATGAGAAAATTTTTCTCTCAGTGAAGATATTTTTTGGGTATTTTTTCACGTATGAAACAATGTAAAGATAGTCGGGCGAGGAGGAGAATATTCAGAAAATGCAGCCAATTTTATGGAGATTTTTTCACACATTATTGAATCCATTGAGACACCGTTTGCAAAATTGGAGAACCCCCAGGAGCCGGGCAACAACAAAAATGATTTTTAAAGTTGGTGCTTACAATTGAAGTAGGGGAGAGTGGGGTAAAACGGCCCCTTTTGATTTTTTCAAAAATGTCAACAGCTCATTCAATTTTAAATAAAATGGAATAATTTTTTTTCCATGGAAATTACACTTCTTCCCCTTTAGCATGAGTCTAGACTGATCTCAATTAATGAATTTGTTTCTGAGTTATGAGTATCACAAAAAAGTCAAAAGGGGCCGTTTTACCCCACTCTCCCTTACATTTTATCATCAGGCAGGAAAAACCTTTTCTGGCGAATATGAGTTTGTAGCCCGAGCCGAGGGCGAGCCACATCCGAATTTTTTAGTGACCATGGTTTGGTCCCACGGGTTGACAGATAGTACACTAATTTGATAGAATTTTCTCTCCGTGTAATTGAAAAATTGCAGTTACGACCTTCCTCTCCCCCAACTCCCTCCGGAGATATTCGCAGAATGCCTCTCCCAATTTTTTACTCCAACCACTCACGCTCTACAAAGATAATAAGGGCTTCCCCGAGATAACGAAGTGACGTTCTTCATGATCCCTTCGACTCGCAAGATAAATACATTCAGTTTACGCAGTTTTATCTCTCCTCCCCCAACCGAGAAAAAAACTCTCAGCCTTTTGTGATTAGACATCACCGCTCTCCATTATCTCACAACCCAATCACGGTCATTCGTATAGATATATTCAATCTCTGTTTTTCTTTTTTATCCTCTCGTTAAGAACAACAAAACTGTCCGGGAATCCAGTGAAAACGTTGGACGAATTTAAATGCAAATTCCCCAAATGCAAATCTCTATATTTTCCCCCCCACCTTTTTAATCTTTTCTCCTCACCTTTTTTTAACGACAACGAGAGGAATTCTAATCAAAAGTGAGCTTCAACTCCACCTCCAACTGGCATTCACCTTAACTGGCCAATTCACGTGGTCGTTTTCTGGGCTCAACTGCAGATTTTTTTTCATCAGTTTGTTTTTTTACTTCACTTCTTTCTCTCCAACTCGTTTCAATTCCTCTTTTTCTTCTCTCCAGTGTTCTTTCTCTCTTCTCTGCCTCTCTGAGGGTACTTAAAAACCGGAGTTACGCCGCAGTGAGATATTTGGAGGTGTGCTCGCTACGTTTTTATTGCGGTTGGGTTATTTCACTGGTCTTGAGCGGGCTCTTGGGGTGTTTGTACGAGGGGGAGGAAAATGTTTTTGGGGATTCTCGATTATTTCGGAGCAATTAGGGATGAACTATTCTGATATTTTCGCTGTGATTCTAGAGGAAAAGTTCTCTACAAATGAAATACTTCTTTGATGAGAGATAATTTCCGGGATCTTACACTCTGGAATCTGGAATAATATTTTGGATTCCGGTATAGATGATTTTCAAATAAATTCTTATTCTGTATTGGGATGAAGTCATTCTCTGAATGATAGTGCAGAGGGGTTAAAGAAAGTACCAAGATCCCAAAATACTCTTCGCTCATGCTTCCCTCGGATTGAAAAAAACTGGGTTAAAGAGGAGAGTAATAAGTTTCCCACGATTTTTTGGAGCTTGAAATTTCCCCAATGCAACGTAAACGGACGGAGTAATATAAATTAAAAAGAGCCTGGATAAAATCGCATTCTCGTGATAACGTTTCGCATAAAAATAATTGAAGAGTGAAATGTAAGCGTCGGTTCGATAAAATCCTAATGTGCAATTAAAAATAATATCCGAGCCCCTGGAAATATGATAATTACCCGGAGAAAATAAGGAAAACAACATTTCGGTGAAACTTATGATTTTTTTTTCCATTAAACACGGGTAAAAGTGCGCACACGAGCGTGATGGAATTGGAACGGAAAAAGCTGTTAGTAACTTGCAGTGGGATGAACTGTTTGTTTGAGGCCGTTCCTTGAGATAGTGAAGTTGAGGCTCGCGTGTCGGATACGTCACGGACTCATCTCGCCGAGAAGAATGGGCGCCGATGAGTGCATACCAACTCTCACGGTTTTATCGAGTCATCACGTGTGCAGAAGTCATTTTATTTCAAACGGGGGAGGATAAGGTGATAAGAGTGATTTCTCTAATTAGTATATTTGATATAAAAATCGAATGGATCCAATTGAGGATGTTCAAGTGTCTTTTATAATTTGGCAATTAAATTGCGTGAGAAAAATTTGAATGAAAAGACATGAATATTCAGCGTCCTTTAAATTACATTTTGCACAGAATTATTATTTTTTTAAACAGTTGTTTGTAAATGAATGATTGAAATTGCTTAAACTTCCAAAAACTTTAATTTTTTAGGCATAAAATCTATTTCTGGTAAAATTCTGAATATGAATTTTGTTAGGGGTCCAAACAAATGATTTTTATAGTAGAAAATTGATTGTTTATAAAGTATTTATAGAAAAAGCTCGTAATTTTAAAAAATAGCAATTTTTTAATTATTCCATCAATCTTCCCCCAAAAGTTAACTTTCTATTTTTTTTTTCAACCTTCAAAAATGTTTTTTAACGGCTTAATATCGAGATTTAAATTCAGACTAGTAAAGTTTAAATGTTAAAATGATTGTAAAATGTCCGGAAACAGGGCCAAGTGAGGCTCCAATGAAGGCTCTGATGTTCGACTACAAAAGTAGAAAAGCATTTCACTGGAAAAAAAATAGCCAAAGTGCTTGGATATCCTTAATGAAACAAAAATGCAATAGAATCCATTCCGAAAAATTTACTGAACGTCAAACTAGTTCGTTCCGAAGTTGTAAAATTCACCCGGCATTCCATTAAAACTTACTCCAGCAAACGTGAACGATAAGTCAATCTCCCGATATTTTCTTGTAACCGAGAAAAATAATTCTTCCCAAATCCTGAAGTGAATTTTCACGTTCATCTATTTCATATCGTTCGCATAGTTGCCAGACAAAAATACTACACAGGTGCGGGAAATTTTACTGTACAGGGAACGGTAATTTTTGTATCCACAGATGTTATTTTTTTACTGCGCGAGACGGAGAATATTTTTCACAGCAGTAAGTTTTAGTAAAAACCATTTCCCTCCACAATTACCTTTCGTACAGGAAAATTTATTACGATCACTTGCGTTTGAAGCATTTTAACACAACTGATATGCCTTTGAACTTCTGGCCCGAATTTCTCTCCAGTAATTGCCCGAGTTCCCAAATCTGTTCGTAATTTCTTGCTGTCTCTCATTTAATCCTTGGTAAATATTTTAACTGTTCCAGTTCATTTCACTTGCGCAGAAATATTCAAAAATATGCACTCTGTACTTCGATGCTTTCTCCCCGCTTCCTCGTGTAAGGGCAATGTACCTAGATTTGTTGAATAAATTATTTCTTCTGCAAGTAGTAAAATTTGTCG
Organism: Diachasma alloeum; assembly: GCF_001412515.2. NCBI lineage: Eukaryota > Metazoa > Arthropoda > Insecta > Hymenoptera > Braconidae > Diachasma > Diachasma alloeum. The sequence goes on from NW_021681762.1 coordinate 169,012, forward strand.
AGACTTTTAGATGATTTGTCTCAAATTTTTCCCTTCAGACAGATACATTTTTCTTGAAAGGCATTTGTTCAGTTTGAGAATCTCATTGACAACAGATCACTATATATCACTGCATTTTTGAAGAAAAACTAGAATTTCATGGACAGTTGAATAGTCATTTCTAGGAGAGCAGCATCGATTTAGATGTAAAGAGGAATAAATTTAGAAATTTCAAACTTTAGTATAAATTTAAAGCAATTGTGAATTTTTGAGCAGCAAAGAGATGAGAATCTCAGAACTTACTTAAACTTATCTCAGATACACTTTACGCATTTTAAGTAGTTTCCACCTTGAGTATTTCGTAATGTAAGATGATAGCCAAGTTCATCATTAAACGTTTTGTGAAGTTAAATTTAATCCTGTAATTGCCTTCATGTTGGAGCTCTATAAAATGAGAAGAACTGATTAATTTTTTATCAAAACATGAATATTGCGTGCCAATTTACACTAAATTGTGCATCAATTAAAAATTGTAGAATATATTGATCTGATTTTATTAATTTTTATGCAATAATTGAACGGAAGTTTACAGTTTGCATTGACGAACTTCTTCGAATTGAGAATTCAGTAGCGAATCGGTAAACCAGGTTAAGTCGATTTTGACCTTTGGCCATTTTTTGACAAATATCTCGGAATCTAAGAGAGATAGCAAAATTTTGCACATGACCTTTTTTATAACCCTCAGTTGGCTCTACAAAAAAGGTCATGACCAAAATTTTTCTATCTCTTTTAGATTCCCAGATATTCGTCAAAAACTGGCCAATAGTTAAAATCGACTTAACCCGGTTTACCGCTTCGTTACTGAATTTTGAATTACGATATTCCTTAAAATTTCGGTAGAATGGTCATTGGATGATAATTTTCAAGGAGTTTGCAGGAATTTTTATATAAAAATTGTTGACAATGCGCACAGAATGAATCGAGTCTCAGTACCATATTGTGGAGTTATCCATCAATGAAGATTTGTATTGAATCGCAAGGGGAAGTATCAGCCTGTGGAGAATAGAAGAATATAGTTGGAGAATTCTTTCGTGAAGAAAGGATGCCTTTGAGGCGAAGTGAAACTGAATTTCAGAAACATATTCTTCCGAGTTGAGTCTCCCGCCGTAAGAGAATTCTATCGCGCGCTCTGAATTTTCCCTGTCGAATATCACAAGCCGTTCTTACAGACTGACTTCATTCTGAGGCGAGTATTCTGCGAAAAAATTTATTACAAATATTTTATTTCTTCTGTTGGAAGGTACAAGCACTCTCTTGAAGCTTTTCCTTGCACGGAAAGAAATTTTTTAGAAAAATTCTAGTACGAGTACTGGAAAAAATTACAATCCACCGGCTGTGAAAAATTCTAGTTCTGTTAAGGTAAAATTTCTTGGTATTTCTGCTAAAATTTCTGGGGATTTCTGTGGAATTTTCACTGAAATTCAGGGAAAAATTCACGTTTTCCCCAATAAAATTTCTAGTGCCAGCACTGGAATTTTTTCCTGGCTGTCCCTTTGCGGCTCTTTTCTCGTGCTAACACTAGGATTTTTCTAAAAATCTTCTCTCCGTGTGCGATGATACTTCACGCAAATATTTATTTCAAATATTCTTCATCCAACACTGAGAGATTTTCAAGCACATCTGCATTCTAGAAAGAAACTGACTGATTAATTATCAGAATTGTATGTTTTTCATTCCGGGAAAATTATTCTTGTTCGGGATTTATTCGTTGATATTGTGAAAAGATCTTGACATACAACTGGATTAAATAGATTGAGTCTCAGTGCAGAGAAAGAAAAGAATGTAACTGGAGAATTTATCTATGAAGAGGAGATGCCTTCAGGGCAACGTGAAACTGAATTTTGAAACATATTCTTCTAAGTTTACTCTCCCACCTGGAGAGAATTCTACTACGCGCTCTGAATTTTCTCGGCCGAATATCACAAGCATTCCCTACAGACTGACTTCGTCTCGAGACTTCATCTCGAGTGTTGTGCGAAAAAATTTATAACAAATATGTTATTCCCTCTGTTTAAAAGTACAGACATTCCCTTCAAGCTTTTCTTTCACGTTGAGCACTTCACGCGCATATTTATTCCAAATATTTTTCATCCAACACTGAGACGTTCAGGCACATCTGGGCTCTAGAAAAAAACTGACAATTCGTCAGAAATACATTCTTCGTTCCAGAATGATTTTTCTTGCAAAGGGTTTATTCAGTTTGTAAATCTCATTGAGAATGAATCACTTTTCTCAACCACTGAATAAATTAATCCAGTCTCAGGATTGTACGACAGATGTTTCTAATAAAAATTTGTAGTGCAGCACTAGAGGAAGTATCAGCTTGTATAAATAAAAGAATACAGTTGGAGAATTCTTCCACGAAAAAAGGACGCCCTCGAAGCGAAGTAAAACTGAATTTTAGAAACATATTCTTCTAAATTGATTCTCCCACCGTATAAAAATTCTATCAAGCACTCGGAGTTTTCTCCGCCGAACATTAAGAGCATTTCCTGCACACTGACTTCATCTCGAGACGAAAATATGTGATAAACACATTTATTACGTATTTTTTATTCCTTCTGTCGAATGATACGAACTGATACTTTTTCTCGCAGTGAGTACGCCACGCAAATATTTCTCCCGAATGCAGTTCATCCCTTGTTATTTAAAAATTATGCTGAATGACTCGTGACCTCCGTGCATCCGGTGCAAGAGGAATGTTCTCCCACCGAATAAAAAATACAAAAATAGGAAAGGGGTTAGAAATTGGTTCGTCAGATGAAGAAAAATGGACAGCTTGTTACACATATCTCGACACAGTTCGTAGACGTTGGGGAAAAAAGGTCAAAGAGAGCCTGTAAAGAAAAGAGTTGAGAAGGCCTGGGGGTCCGGCTTTTTGCTCGTTAACCCGTCTTACAGCCTTCCCCGGAGAATTCGAGACAACGCTGAAAAAAATTTCGTCGACGAGGAGAGGAGTACAAGGCACGACGTGTAATCTCATTCCCCGTGGATGAAGTTTTTACGAATTAACTGGTGAGAATTAACTAATCGACTCGGCTCAAATGGAGTGAATGTAAAATTAAAAATTAGTATGTGAACGTAGTAATCGAGAGGGATGGGGCTTTCCATACCGGAAACCTTGACAATTTGATTTATTTTAGCCGAATATTTGGGATGTGAATTAATTTTTCACGATTTAACATAGTAATTTTTAATGGACAAATCAGTGTAAAATGCACGGACGAAAAAATAATTCTGTAGCGAAGCGGTAAAACGGTTTAAATCGATTTTGACTGTCGGCCAGTTTTCAATGAATGTCTCGAAATCTAGGAGATATAGCCAATTTTTTGGTATGATCTTCTTTGTGGGCTTTAATTCGCTCTATAAAAAAAATTTGGTCATTACGAAATATATTCATATATTTCGTAATGCCCGAAATTTTTATTTATTTTTTATTGCAGCACCAAAAATCAGGCAACTGACTGAAAAATAGCCGAGAGCTACAATAAAAATCTATGTTTAACAGTAATTTTTCTAACGGTCATCATATTTTAATTTTGTCTATTAATTTTTATCCACTACGTCGCAGTTTTTTATTTGTTCTCAAAATTACCAATCTAAATTTGTGATAAATTTGTGACGTGTAATCTCATTCCCCGTGGATGAAGTTTTTACGAATTAACTGGTGAGAATTAACTAATCGACTCGGCTCAAATGGAGTGAATGTAAAATTAAAAATTAGTATGTGAACGTAGTAATCGAGAGGGATGGGGCTTTCCATACCGGAAACCTTGACAATTTGATTTACTTTAGCTGAATGTTTGGGATGTGAATTAATTTTTCACGATTTAACATAGTAATTTTTAATGGACAAATCAGTGTAAAATGCACGGACGAAAAAATAATTCTGTAGCGAAGCGGTAAAACGGTTTAAATCGATTTTGACTGTCGGCCAGTTTTCAATGAATGTCTCGAAATCTAGGAGATATAGCCAATTTTTTGGTATGATCTTCTTTGTGGGCTTTAATTCGCTCTATAAAAAAATTTTGGTCATTACGAAATATTTTCATATATTTCGTAATGCCCGAAATTTTTATTTATTTTTTATTGCAGCACCAAAAATCAGGCAACTGACTGAAAAATAGCCGAGAGCTACAATAAAAATCTATGTTTAACAGTAATTTTTCCAACGGTCATCATATTTTAATTTTATCTATTAATTTTTATCCACTACGTCGCAGTTTTTTATTTGTTCTCAAAATTACCAATCTAAATTTGTAAATTTTGGAGTGTGGCAGATATGGTCCAGCATCATATTTCTCATATTAAGAATTACTAAGTTCCAATCGTAAAAAATAATTTGTATTTTGTCCATGCAAACCGAACAGAAACAAACGAGTAAAAAAATTCTCTATCCAATTAATGAAATGAAAACCAAATGAAAAATATGAATGAAATAATTAATGGAATTATTATTTTCTGCTCAGTCGAATGCACTTCATTCAATAAAATCCGAATGAATGGTGTACTCGCATTGGGAACTAGAGAACTAGGGAATTCCTTTGATAATCATAATGAAAGAAATATCAGTGAGAAAAAAAGGGAAATACTCGGAGTAAATTGAAAGTACATAAAATTGCTGACTCGAGCCTCTGCAGATAAATTTCTGTAATGGTTTGCACGGTTGAGCTGTCGTCAAGGTACTGCTGGGGTTGATTTGCCCCCGCTGTTCGTCTTTCCCTCGTGCAGATAATCCACAGAAAATGGTATAACGAGGCATTCTGTTGGGGGGAGTTGGTCAGGCGAGGTATGCGAATGACGTTATCCAATAGCTTTTGATCTCCATCTGAATTGTGGTCTTTTATAGCTCGAGGTGGGTGACAATACACTGCTATTAATGTCATGAAAATTTAACAATTCAATTTTTCCTTTTTCTAATCGAGATTTCTCGTAAAACCGCTGAAGTTGATGTGTTTCTACTTGTTAACTTTGAAATTATCTCGATAATCAGTGATGTTGGGAGACTTTTTTTGTTGGAAATTTTCTCAGCTATAAAAATGGCCCATTGGTGTGTTCTCGGATAATCATTAGTTATGGAGATAATTTTATAATTAACAACAATGCAATTTTTAAAAAATCTTTTTCTTTTACAAAAAAAAATTATCATTAAAAAATCGAATAAATTGATGTGTGAATTGAACTTTAAGATTTTTTGATGGGTTGCGCTTTTGGTAATTACAATACTTCCATTTGAAAGCTAAACGTCAATTTCCATTTGTGATGTTCAATTTTTATCGATTTTTCACCAAATGTTTCGGAAGTTTTTCTACTAAGAAAATTGTTTCATAATATCTTCTCGCATAATCATTAATTATCGACATTACCGCATAACTAACAAAAATGTAAACCAATTTATTATTTTAAATCAGTAGAAAAAGAAATATAATCTCATCTATAAAAAAAAACTAAACAAAATGTAAAATTTGATTTGTAACGTCCAATTTTTTAAAAATATTTCAACAATTTTTTTGAAAGTTTTTCAGCTGAAAATTGTTTTATGATGTCTTCCCACATAATCATAAATTATCGACATAATTGCATAATTACCAAAAACAAACCCATTTATCATTTGAAGTCCGTAAAAAAAAATACAATCTCACCTATAAAAAAAAACTAAACAAAATATCGAATTCGATTTGTAACGTGCAATCCTTCCTCCATTTTCTCCCATTCCGCAATAAAATAAGAAAGAATTCCTATTGTGAGAAAGGCTATAAACCAAAGGAGAAATGCACAACATTGGAAATTGGTAAAGGATGAATGATTCAGAGTGATTCAAGAAGGTAGAGAGCTAGAAAGATGATAAATAAAATAGAAAAAGATTTTTACTATCCCCCCTGTAGCTCTCTACGGCATTCAATCTCGTTTCCGGTCAGAGGCACTTGGGGACAGGAGATAAGAGGCTCTTTTCGAGCCCACCCGGCCCTTTTCCACGATCACCAGTCTGTTACAGAGCAGGATCACCTTATCCTCTACATTTATTTCTATTGATATCTCGCTATAAAGCTCTGATAATCAATACAAGTACTGTGATAAAAGTTATCTGCGAGTGGTGCAGATGCAATGGTTATTAATCGCTATTAAAAACCCTATTAATTATTTATTTTCAATTAGAAATTATAATTAATCAATCGGCTGCACGTAGCCCAGTTGAGAAAATTGTCAGTTAAGTATCGGTATAAATAGTTTCTGTCAAATATTTGCGGAACAGGATAAAAGCCAAAAATTTTCATGGTATTCTCCGTTTGAAGAATAGATCATTCTCAAATAAATGAATCATGTTAGTTCAATTATGTGAATGAATAAATCATTACACAAAATCCAAGGAATAGAAAAATTAATTAAATTTTCATAAAAAATCTCTGCGTCTAAGGCGAATACATGAGTTCCATTCACAAATTTGTTTCTATTATTCTCTAACACACTACTCCCTCCCCCATTAAAAAATATGTAGAAAAATATATATAATATGGACCAATTCCATATATTTTTAAAAATATTCTTCAAAATATAAATTTTTCCATGTAGGCTAGAAGTAGTGTTGTGCCCCTCACAAAAATTTTCCCATCTCTCATCACCTCTGAAGTCCAAAACAGATTGAAAAAAATTGAAATTAATTCCCACCCCTTCCCTCCCAAATTCCCATTCATAACAATGAAAAAACCATAACTTACCTGCTTTACAGACATCCAGATCCAGATCGCCCGTAATAGAATGTGGAAACTGTCCATTAACTAACTCCTCAATAGTAAATTTCCTCCTGCCCCCCGCGACAATCGTCTCATTATTCCCCAGTAAAACTCGACACGTGACTCTCTCCACAAAGAAAATGGAAACAACAGTAAGAAACCCCGAATGCAGCCTCATCTCTGCAGAGCTTTTCAACCAAATCAACAGGCACTAGACTCCCTCTCCACTGAGTCATAACAAAACAACCAGCCCCTTCGGGAAGAATAAAAAACTTCACTACTCGGTGAAACAAAAAATCAAATCATGTAATCCGATTTAGCTTCCTCCAGGGCTAAACTCCTTCCTCTTCACTCCTATTTCCACTTTATTCAAAACTTGCGGCTCAATTTTTATTCCCCCACTCACAAAATCCCTCTTGTGCCTTATTTTCTGTATTAATTCAAACCTTAACTGACACTTGACTATTTTCGCGCTCCTCCAGTTGAACTCACATGTCTGTATATTTTATTTTGAATTTCGAAGCTTTTTCGAACTTTTCACGTTCTTTATCCTAACAAAAATAATTAATTAATTAATTGTTTCAAAGTGATTTTGTTACGGTAACAATTACAAAACAATTGTCTTCTATTTTTTATGAATTTTGATTTGATTTTCGCGCGAGAGTTTTGCGGTTTTTGCTCAATTTTTTGTTGGTTTTCTATCGCGATTGTTTAATTGATAATTGTCGTCATGGGAATGCCTCTATTTTCACGATTTTACTCGTCGAACGTTGCGTGGCGTGCGATAATCGGTCAGCTCACTGACGACTGCAGGTCAAAGTTCGAGGGAGTTTTGACTCGTATAGATTGCCTCCCAGTCTTCACACTCGGTTACGTATTTTTTTTCTATTTTTCCGTTGTCAATTGCACACACGGGGTCAGGATAAATATTGAACACATGACGGAAGTGCTTGACGGAGTTGTTTTGGTGGCGAGTTTGAGACTTGTTCTGTGATCTCGCGGGTAATACGTCCGTCCGTTGGTTTGCCACGGGCCGACTAGATGTGACGTTCGAAAGCGCGCGCCCGAAGGAGGTGAAGCCACGAGAGAGCGCCCAGGGATATTCTCAGGGGTGGGGGATTTCGTTTTGTTGGTTTTGCGAGGGGTGAGAAGGGAGTGAGTTTTGTCTTGAGGGCCTTGAGTTATTGCGAAATCATTCGGGTTTTTTTTCATGATTCTGGGGGAGTTGTTTTACATTTATGGATTATTGATGGGGGTTTATTGCGGGATTCTTTTTAGATTATGTGCTGTGGGAAATTTTTTTCTGGAGTGGTTTTTCTTTAGGAGAAAACATGAAATTTCATGATTTTTTCCCCCTACATCGCATTCTGTGTCACTGTCCTGAAAATTCAAGAATATATTTACCAGAATTTTCTGGTTTTCTATCCATTTTCAGGGAAAAATGGAACCGTAAATTGCAGTTCTGTTTGAGTTTTCCAGGAAATTCTGAATTTTCGATGACAAAATTGCCTGAAATTTCCAGAATTTTGCACCGAAAATTCAGACAAAAATTTTTAACAATTAGGTGTTGAGTTTTCCCTTGAATTTCCAGAAAAACTTGAAATTTCATTGACTTTTTCTCCCTAAACCGCATTCAATATTTTTTTCCCGGAAAATTCAGCCAAATTTTTCAAATAGTGTGTCATTGAACAAACGCTGAAACACTTTCAACTGTAGATATTAGCGATAAATATTTATTCCCGATCAAAGTTGAAAAGTTTTTTTTATTCAGCGCTCCGCTACTCCGTAACACAGGGCGGCCCATGGAGTCTATCTAATGGTCTGCTTATTCTAATTACGCAGTGGAGAAATGTTGGGTTGCGTCTTCCACTCATTACAGACAATGCAAACAATTAGTGAATACTGTCATCTTCATTTGCACTACTGTGCAAGATTGCAAAAAATATAATTAATTTACAAATTTCTCCTCAACCGTGTAATTCATCACTACTCGATTATTCCGCTGAATTACAGCGCAAAAATAACAATACGTATGATTAATTTTGAAACAATCTCTCTTTCCGGTTGAAATCCAATATTCACAACAGTTTCGGTAGAAACTTTGGTTGATGCAATTATCCCAATGAATATTCCTTCATTTACGTATGTGTGAACCGGGTGATGCCCGAAAGCACATGTTTCTCCTCCCCCGAAGTCTTCTGAAATCCGCAAGGGGATTTAACAAAAAAGGAAAGGGAATTATACTGATTCCGTGTGTGGATAGTTCGGCTATCGAATTACTGTTATGGGATCACCCTTCCGAGCGCCCTTTGCGTCAGCCGCAGACCTCTGGGGTGGAAATTTACGTCGTAAAACCCCGGCCCTAAAAATGGTCATACCTATAATAATTTGGGGTCGAAAATAATGATGAAAAAACTCTCTCCATCCTCTTCTCATTCTTAATTTTTTGCAGTCTTTCATTTATGCATGTCATCATGTATATTCTCATATTCTCAATAATTTTTAGAAAATATTGTGACTAAAATGTATTGACAATGATAATACAGTATGATAATGTATTATGACATGAACATTATTATCAATTAATATTATTATAAAATTGATGTTATGATTTGGGTAATTCTGAAGTCACCCACACGAAAAAATTTATATTTTGAAAAATATATTAAAAAATATCTTGAATTGGCCCAATTTATGTAAAAAAAATATATGAAGTATATGTTTTATGTATATTTAAAAAATGTGTAAATCCACATTAGATTTTCCATTTGCAGTGATTGAATTACTCAAATTTTTCGAGCAATTTTATAAAAATCTGACGATTAGTAAGCAACTTTAATTTTTGGAGAGGATTCCTCAATTAAAAAGTGCAAATCTTGAAAATTGCGACCTTTTTTCAGAATCGTAAAGAATGTCTGGCAAGAGTATGTTGAAATGAAGAGAAATTCTTTGCAAATTGTAATTTTCTATTTGTAAGAACAAAGTACGTATCCTCAAATAATAAGTCTGTCCCACTCCATCAATTATTCTGACGTGGAACATACATTGTTTCGGCAGAGCTAATTGTCTCTCCCAGTGTATTCAAGAAATTAATTGATGAAAATGAGTTGCTGAACACTTCAAGATTTAGTACTTGAAATTGCAGGAGGAATTCTCTCCCAATGCATGTATCTCATCAAATTATCGCATGCCCCGAAATAATTCCATGAATTTCCAAAATTACGTGACAATAATTAACGCGAAAAGTTGAGCTCACAATAGTTTCCGATCACCCCGAGCATCTCCTGCGTGTTGTATGCACGAGGTAGTTGGAGCGAAATTAATTAAAATATTTCGCTTGGTTGAGGCACCAGATACACAGGCCACTCAGCATTTCTAGTTGGAATCTCAAATGTTTCAATTTTCCCTCACCTCGTAAATTGATTCAAATTCGTGCCAACATTAATTTCCCTTCCTGTTCCATCTTTCATTTTCTTTTCTAATCGCTCATGCATAAAGTTTGTTGTGGGAGGTACAACTGCATTCGGCTCTTAGTAGAAGTCCAAGGTGTTATACCGAAAAAGGAGAGCGACGGGGGATAATTAATCAGCGTTAACGAATCGCTTCCCCCGTGAGAGAAAAAAAATAGAAATAGAAAATGTAAAAGCGAGAGAATTTTAAAAGACAAGTTTTGGAGAGAGGAAAATTCATTAGGAGTGAAAAATGAAGAGGAGGAAGTTTTCGAAGTCAATTATTCTGAGGATGTGTTGACAGTGCGGTAAAATGGGTTCGTTTGGACGGACCCGGAAAAATTAGCCAGCACCGGAAAATTTTCTGTGGAGTACAAGAATTTTTCACGGTAAATCGGCGAAAAATTTCTGTAGCGCACGGCAGAAATTCCAGTGCTGGCACGAGAATTTTTCTGGGTCCGTTCAAATGAGCCCATTTTACCGTCGTACCACAGTAATTTCTCTGGAATTTTTTTCTCCGTCTGACATTACCGGTCAGTCAATTCCTTTTCTTATCATTTTGTCATTTGAAGCTTCGGGAAATTGTATTAATTATTAATTGGAATAAAGTTTTATGCTGTTTAAGTTGCTATAAAGATAAAATTATATATTGTATTTGAAAATAATATTTATTTATACATTAAAAGCGCGTTAGGTGTAAAACAAATAAAAACATTTGTAACACCAAAGAGATGAATAAATAAAAATTTTAAAAAATATTAAAAGCGCGTAATTTCGTGTAAAGGAAAATCGTCCACATTAACTACTAAAAAATAGATTAAATTTGCAAGGTAACGCATTTATAATCTTCATCATATATGCCATTTTTTATGGAATAATAGAAGTCTTTAAATATTAAAATATTACAACCTCGAGACCACCACGATTCCGCGAAAAAAAAATAATGAAGTTCTTTGGATACTCATAAAAAGTGAAAAATCTCGAGAAAAAACTTTCGCAACTAAATCATCTCGACAATACATTGACCCTGGGCAATTAAAAAAAAAACGAGATCTACAATCAAAGTTTGTGCATTCGCATATAAATGCATCTCGAGTTCTCTAATTAATTCGTTCGGATTGTGAACGTGTGTACGAGCCCCACGCATTTTTCCGTTTACGAGTGGAGGCCTTCCCCTTGATTTTTTATTATTTTTGCAAATGCTAAAGACGAAAAAAAAGAGAGGAGTCAACGACTGCTGTAGGAAGGATGATACGTGAATTTTTTAGCCGGGATTAAAGCTTCAAGAGGTAAAAGGAGGAGGTTTTTCATACAGACTAGCGTTTTCATTCGTTTTACCAAGGGTAATTAAGTCGTCATACATCGTAGACTCACGGTTTAACGTTCTCGTTCGCCTTAATTGCATGTAAAACCATTTTGGAATATATTCAACGACACTGAGACCATTCACAACGTCTTTGGATATTATTCATAATAATCTTGCGTATTTTATTTCTTTTATTTGTGTTACTGTGATGTTGTTAACCAACTCAAGATGAATAATAAAAATAAATAAATGAAAAATTTATGAGAACGAATTTTTGCGTGAGAGAATCACAAGTGACAGTCCCTATTGATGCATTTCTGGTATTATGTTCACATTGGGGCTCAGACAGAATTATTTTCATAATCAATTTATAAAATTTGAATTATAATATTACCGCGAACAGATTGAACAAACACATTATCAAACAAATCTCGTTTGGACCAATAAAATCGCTAGTTGAAAATTGTTAAAAAGGAATTTGTTTGCTTCGAATTTGAAAGTCTCAAACATGAAAAATTGTTCTGCTTTCGACAGCAACGAAATATTTGGCTCAAGAGGCGGATAATTTACACCAGACGGTGCCTTTTCAGAATGAAAATATCTCATATAGAGGAAAATTCATCAACAAATATTTTATCCCCAAGTTACAAGATTGCTATCATATCATTATTATTATTTCATTTAAGGGTTCATTTCTTGTCTGTGATTATTACACAGTCGAAACCAAAAACTACTATCCCTTGTTTCGCATAAAACAAAGATTTTTCGGGAGCAAAATACGCGTGGGAGTATCGAATAACGAAGGAGTAGTGATAGAAATGACATTTCTTGCGTGTACAGAGAATGCAATTTTTTTGGAACTACTAAATCTATTTTTGCGACAAAAAAATCCTTTTTTGATCATTTTCAAAAGATTATTTTCTGGGTGCAAGTAAGACTTGTTTAAGAACTGTGTCGTTTTTCCCTCAGTGTAGGGTTAAAGTAGGGTGAATGTAATTTTTACGTTTTTTGAAGATTAAAATCTGCAACAAATTCGAAACAAAAGACTTAATATAAATAAAAAAATTCTGGTTGAGTTTGTCCTCAATCGGCAGTCTAATATTATGGACAATAATGAATCTAGAAGTGCAAAAATAACACAGGTAAGATAAAATTAAAATCTACAGAAAAATCTCGAAAAATCACAAAAAAAAAATCTATGCCTAATACATAAATCATCGTCACTGTCAAACTTTTGTTATAAATAACTTATGTTTCTGCGATCCCGAAATGGTGTGTTATTTCGACACACACGTCAAACGAGAGACTATTATGGAAAAAATGGATTCATGGGAAAAATTATCAATGATGAATAATTTTTTTTTTCGGCTTTTGAATTTATTTTTCCTCGTTACACTGAATGACTCAACCGGAGTATATTCACACTCTTTTAAAACAGACAAATCACAAGAGTCTTCTCAAAAACTGTATGAATTTTCCTTCGGAGAACGCCTGGGGTTGTTTCCACACATATTTTCCATCCACTTCCTCGAAGCACTGCTTCTTCAGAATGTCGAAATAGAGTGTTCCAATGGTCTTGCTCGGGTAGTTTTTATTCCCCTTCAGACAATGATAGAACTCACGGTCGCACTTGCAGCTGAGGCTAATCATTTGTTTCAATTTCAATGCAGAATTAGTTTAATTAACCTATCAATTGTGCTTCATGATTGGAGTGAAACAGGGAGAATAAAGCGGGGGAAATAATGAGTTTTACTTGCCTGGTGGAGGACGAGGGATTAGTGAGGCCGTGGAGGGTCTCCTTAGGTTTCATGATGTCCGGGCAATTGTCGTGGGCACGACAGCATGAGTCTGTACGATTGTATCTTCCAAGGTCATCAAAACTTTTGGCGATCGAGCCTCTGCCACACCATTTCGTACCTAATCATAAATTTTATCGCATTCTTTATCGTTTTCTTGCTTCTCACTGTCATTCATCTTCTCGGAATCGTAAAAAAGTTCCACGCGACAATGGTTTTTTTATCCTTATCGCGGGAAGATACAACACTTGGAGAGAAAAATGGGGGTAAAACTTGAAATAATTCACTGAGAACGGATGAATAAGAATGTAAGGGAAAATTAATTATCGGCTGATGAAACCTTAGAGGAGTGGGTACTGGGGAATCTTCGCTTTGATTGAGGCATAGGGAAACCTTTTGAAATGGAATAAATTTAATGAGAATTTTTATTGAAGCGGGAGGGGATTTCTCGTATCATTTTTCATCACGAATTTTTCTTTTGCTTCAGTGGAATGAAATTCCGTCATTTCTGGCACTCTTACATTTTTCATCCTCGTGTATTCGTCTTTCGCGAATCAGATTCTATACTTTTTCTTCACTTTGTGGGAGAGGAATGTGTGGAATGTATTTCCTGAAGGAGAATTGAGCGGGGTCTTCGGGAAATGGGAAATGGGTTAGTTAAACATATGAGGAATTTTTAATTTTTAACTTCCCGATAGAGGAAGCTATTGTAATTAATTTTTTAAATTAGTGTGTTAAGTAAGTTTTAACGAATACTTGTCTATTTGCATTCAAGTCTAAAAAATATTCTCCGAAATTATTGAGGTTTTTGAGTGACAGTATTGATCATACGGATATGCGGGCACTGGAAATTTTATTGAGTACGATGGAAATTAATAAATCAAGGAATTTTATGAAACTTTGTTTTCACGGAAGTGAATAACAAATAGAAACTTCTGTCCGTGCATTTGTTCATTATTTTTTATTAAAATTTATAACTATTTGATCAAAATTTTAAAAATTTGATTTTTTCCCATTCTCACATGAAATTTTCACAGAAATCCGCCCATGAATTGTGATTTTTGGGATTAGTCTCCGTGAATTTCTCACCGTGTAAAACACCATGAATATTCAGTATCATTCAAATTACATCATGCACAGAATTGTCATTTTTTTAAACATTCCTTGTTTATAAATAAATAATTGAAATTGTTTAAACTTTCGGAAACCTTATTTTTGTAGGCACGAAATTGATTTCGGGTAAAATTCCGAATATGAATAAATTTGAATGAATAAATTTTACAATTTTATCGTAATTTTTGTTACGATTCTAAACAAATGATTTTTATGGTGAAAAATTGATTGTTCCTATATTATTTATAAAAACTGATCGTGATGTTAAAAAATTGCAATTTTCCATTATTTCATCAATCTTTCTTGAACAGTAAACTTTGAATTTTTTCAGATTTTTAAAATGTTGTCTAACGTTTCAATATCGAGATTGAAATTCAGATCTGCAAATTTTAAATAATAAAATCATTCTGAAATGCCCGGAAACTTAGGGTCAAACGGGGCTCAAATAAAAGCTCTGACGTTCGACTACAAAAGTAGAAAAGTATTTCACTCGAGGAAAAATGGCTAAAGTACTTGGATATCTTTAAATGATGACGGGGTAATTACCTGGTAGAATGGTTGTATACCCTCTATTTCTCAACTGCACAAAGTACGGGTCATTGTACATTTCGCTGGTGAACCAGCCCTCATCCAAATCGAACTGATCATCCTCGAACTGTGCGTTACCACCCGTCAAAATGGCCAAGACTGTAATGAAAAATGCCAATCGCTTCATGTTTGTAAACAACAATCCGTAACCATTAACTTCCAAGTGGCAACTGACTGTGTTATGCACGATGCCTCTCTTTTATGAGAGAGATACTTTGGGGGTTGTGCCGACTGGGACTGTTGCTCATTCAAGCTTGAATATTTGATAAACACCAACTGTGGACATTACTCGTGAACTGGTGAACAAGTACTCGTGGGAAAGGTAAACGAGGTAGTTAATATTAATCAAGTTTCATCCAATCACTTCCTATTTATTCTGATTTTTCCCTTAAGGTCACCAATGACTCCAATAGAATCGCAGTTACAATGACACAATTCAGTAGCGAAGAGGTAAACCGGTTTAAGTTGATTTTGACTATTGTCCAGTTTTCGACGAATATCTCGGAATCTAAAAGAAATAGAAAAATGTTTATCATGACCTTTTTTGTAGAGCCAAGTAAGGGTTCTAAAAAAGGTCATGAGAAAAATTTTGCGATCTCCCTTAGATTCCGAGATATCCATCAAATACTGACCAAAAGTCAAAATTGACTTAACCCGGTTTACCGCTTCGCTAGTGAGTTTTGTTGACTGTTCGGAGGAATTCAAAAGGAATGAATTGAACGTGAATTGATTGTTATAAGTTATGCCATTAGTTTTAGGGAGAGTGGATTTTTTAGAACAAAACGTCGGAGGACATTACTTGTAGCTTTCATTTTTATTGACAGGAAACAGAAATTTTCCATAAAATTCTTCTAGCTTCTTCACGTGTTGAGATAGTACATTACAAAAAAACCTATAATTATATTTTACTGAAAAGAATTATTATTATTTCAAATAAATGAATTTTCAGTTTGATAAGTTAATGAATTAAATTGAACATATTTCAATTCGATTATTTTATCAATTTTAAATTGTATAGGAAGATCTGTCGTACTTTTTATCTGTTCGGGTAAAAACAATCTTCATGTGGTTTGGATTCGAAAAAACTTATCAAAAAGGTATTATGGAATTAAATTGATAGACTTTCCCGCTTATAGTTTTAGAGCCAACAGTTTTACAGCCAAAAATCAAAGTCCGTGGAAAAATTCTCAAGGTGTTTATTTTATATTGTTTTATATTTCAATATTATTTTACATTGTATTATTTGAATTTCATATTTTGTTATTCTGTGGGGACAGAATTCACCCGGGACCCGGGGTTCGCTTTCCGTCTAGCGCTGTGGGATTTCTTCTCTAAATTTGAATTCTCCTTGAATTTATTTAATGCCCAAAGGTAGTTAACCAGCGTTGTAAATCGAATATACGGAGAGAGTATGTTTCGATACGGGTGCGTAAATATTTTTTGACTCCTGGGAGGTGTACTACGCTCGCCAAAGGCGATCCGCGTGTGTAAATTTTCAATTTACAGACGTCGTGCGATACAAAATGTTATCAGACGTGTTATCAGGCAAATATTGCAAAAAAAAATTACATAACTCGTAGTTAAGGACGAGTTTGCTTGTTTCGAATGTGTTCATATAAATTTCTTCATCTCCCTAGGATTCAAAGATATTCTTCATTTATCGGTAACTTGTCATTTTTCCATTGTTTCTCAAAACATTTCATTCAATGAAACAATTTCATACAACACCCCAAATGAAGAAAACACTTCCGCAGCTGAGAAAATCCTCAAGTAGACATGTCTTTAATTATTATTATTATTATGAATTGGTATAATTCCAAAATTGGAAAAATAAAACGAATCGTCGAATCAATACATCATATTTTATTCAAATCAATTCAATATTGATTCTCAAAATAATCTTTTGGAAATTACCAGTCTCCTTTATACATTTGTGAAAATAGTCGGTCCTCTTTTCAGTTTCTGAATAACGAAAATTGGCGTTTCAAAAACAAATCTCATCAAATATTTATCGTGAATTCATGACCTTTTGTGTTTTTGTTATTGACGGCTCGTGACGTCTCGAAATCCTCATTGAGTCGAGAAGCACATGTGTTTAATCATCGCTTATCAGCCTACACTCAGCAAGAGATATAAATAAATGGATGTGATTCCGTTTAGACTTTATCCAAACATTTTCCCGACAAACTTGATGAATCTGTTCCTCGAAAATTTCCTACTCTTCGTCAGGACGTATTCTTCGCTCCGCTCCTCTGACGGCTTGAAGCACTTGTTCTTGACAATATCGAAGTACAAGGTGCCGACGATTTTGCTCGCCTTCGAGTGCACGCCCTTGAGGCAATCGAAGAAAATGTCGTCGCACTGACAGCTCAATCTGGAGAGGAGAAACGTTCATAATTCCGTTAATCATAAAGCGAAAGGGTGACAGATTTGAGGGATGTCATTTCGCATATAAAAAAGTCAGAGAAAATTTTGTGCGCGGAGAGAAATATTCAGTAAAAATTACGGAACAATTCACGTAATCCGCACTGGGGAATCGTTTTCCGGCTATTTTTATAGGAATGGAAGAGAAGAAATGTGAAACGTTCAGTGAATTCTCAGGTTCATCACCAAACAAAGTACGATATTGTCACGTAATTTTTCCCGAAGAAGTAAAATCTTACAAAAACTTGCCGACTTATTGTGCCTCCAAAATCAAAAATTCTTGAACGTTCAACAATTTTTATGAAGCTGGTGAGTTATTTCTGCGTTCCGTTCCGTAAAATTTCTCAATCGTTGGGGAAAAATTACGGAACGACTTGTTGTCCCCACAGCTGTGAGGCTTCAGACGGATGGTCAATTTTTACGGAACAAATCGTAGAATTTGCGTGGCGATTCGTACAATTTCAGTTCCGACTCACACTTTTTAGGGATTTTTACTTCGCTCGCGGATTATGTTTCGAAACCTAATTTATACGTTTTTTTCTGGTAATTTTTATTGATTTTTTCTCTTCGTGTATAATTGAAATATCTAATTTAGGCATCAGTAATCCATAAATCCTTCGATATTTATAATTCTGCCGAATCGATTGGGTAATTGAGGTTTGATTATCGTAGATGGTACGTTACCAAAATATTCAGGACTTTTCAATGACCCCCACTAATTATCGACGATCACGATAATATAAGAAAATTCCGTCGGAGAATACATGGGCAATCGGGGATTTGGTTCAAAAGATTATCGATTATTTCGATATTAAATATTTAGCGTATGGAATTACTGGAATGAGGAATTAATTTCATGTTTTATAACTGGTAAATGAATATTTGAATAAATTGTAACGAGTAAATTCTATACGAAAATAAAAAAGTATTGATTTCTCATGTATGTGAACTATTTCGCGATGCTATTCCATTTTTATCACATTTCTGACGTTGTAAAACTCATTTTTATTTGTTTCTATCGTCAGTCGGTAAATTTCAACCTTTTTTTACTGTTCTTCCTGTTATAACCACTCCTTATGTGCATCGAATGTGAAGACTTCGCTGAATGGCCTTGGGCGACGGCTACTGGCAAGTACTCACAAGAACTGACACCGAATTTCGTTAAAAATAAAATTTGATAAATCGCGTTCAGAGCATTTTTCTATTTGAAAATGCACGAAGAAGATTTGGAATAGTTCAATGGAGTCAGCGAAAAATTCATCGAATTTTTTAGAGTAAACGCTGGGTTTTTCTATCAAATGTTTCTCGTACGCGGGGAGTTATCGTAGATTATCACGTACATTGTCACACTGCCATTGTTTCGTATCCCATGTTTGGATTTTCCTCCTTTAATTTTATCCGGACATCGGTCGTGATCACGGCAACAACTGTCTGTCCTTTTGAATCTACCCAAATCGTTGTCGTCCCTTGCTTTGTTTCCCTGTCCACACCATTTAGTACCTTAAAGTGGAAAAGAGCGTGAATAGATAATTTTTTTCCTCCACTTTTTGACCCTTATATTAAACTTAAGAGGGCTTGCTACAGCCCGGCCTGATACAAAAGAATGATCTTCGAATTGAAATCCCCATCCCCCAACTGAGTATAAAATACACTTCATTCCTTTCCCATGACCTCACAAAGATGCGGAACGCTATATAAAATCCCTTCTTAAATGTAAAAAATCTATTTATTATAAATATTTATAAATATCTATTTTTTTACGGCCTTTTGAATTCGCTTGTCGAGTCTGATTTCGCAACTCTATCCAACCCTATGCATGCGGCTGTGGATTCCGCACTGTACCGCATTCGCACTCCTGTAGAACATAGGACTAGCATGGGAAACCACAGGAAACCCATGCCGGTACAGGCGGTTACTCTATTAGCAACCTCCCGCTCACCGGAGCCTTCCGTTGAAAAATTCGAAAGACTTGCGTCTAGCCCACTGGACCATCGGCGTCGGTATAAATATCTATTTATACTAAAAATATATATTTTATACTCAATTCAGATAGATTTTTTTAGACAATTCTTTAAACAACGAAAGAGATCGTTGAATTATTTCTGCTGCAACAGTTATCTGGCAAGAATGCATGACCACGATTACCAATTTGCAAATATCTCTATATAAAAAAATATATCAATAAAATATCAAATATCCTCGTAGTCCTTCAAATTTTGTATCAAAACAGTTCCCCGATAAATATTCCTCAACCTCTTCTTTTGAAAAATAGTAGAATAATCAGCAAGCAGTGGTCTAGGCTCATTCTCTGTTATCGCTTCCCTACTGAGAACAAGAAAAAATAAAACGTTTCACCAAATCCATCCTTGTCACTTTCACTTCCCCATGACTAATTTCCGACGAAAAAAGCGGCAATCAAAGCATGAGTGAGCTTATTAATTGGTGGACTAATGCCTGCAGAATCAGCTGAATAAAGAAAACGAGGAAGTGGTGGATAAAAAAATTCCGAGAAAAATTCTTCGAGCATTCCGATAAACAATACAATTCAAGAATTTTTTACCGGGATAGATAACGCCCCACGACTTTTTCTTCGTTCCGTTAGTTGCTAGCGACAATGGTACGCCAGATTCAAGGTCACTCGGATTAGACTCATTTTCAGCTATTACGTAGGCCAGGCAAACCAGGAAAATGACAACCACTGAATTGTTCATTTTTGGTGGGCTGTAAACGGAAGAGAAAAATCAGTGGTTCTTATCAGCGGAGATGATAATTCATTTCATTCGGTCAGTTATGTAAATCATCGAGCGAAACTCTTGTTTCCAACAGTTCTTGGTAAATGGCTCTTAATTCAGTAGCGAAGTGGTAAAACGGTAGAAGTCAATTTTGACTATTGATCAGTTTTCAATGAATATCTCGGAATCTAAGGGAGATCGCGAATTTGTTGTTATAACCTTTTTTGCAGAGCCGATTGTGTGCTACAACAAACGCAATTATGAAAATTTTGCTGTCTCCCTTAGATTCGGAAATATTCCTCAAAAACTGAACTAGGAGATAAGTCGACTTAAACCGCTTTACCACTTCGCTACTGAATTATTTTAAAATGCGAGTAAATATAAATTGTGCAGATATTTATTTTCATGAAGTAGTAAACTGTCTATGGAAAATTACCCATTTGGTTTAATTTGGCAATAAAAAATTGAAATGTTCCGAAAGAACATTAAACATTACACTGCCTGAGCAGAACATTAAAATTGAGAGACGGTTATGTACTTCGCTCGTTTACATTTCTCACCGTCAACAATAACAAATAAAAAGTGTTGTTATTATTTTTTCTCTTCAACAAATTTTCATCATTTTAATGCGAAATCAATTTTTGCGCGAAACTAGTATATTTATGTATGGTTATTGATTAACTGGGGTTTTTCAACATTAATTCTATGAGTGTCTTCATTCCACTCATCTACATTTTCCAATTGAACTGAAACTAATACAAGATATTATTCAATCTAAATAAGTAAACAATAAATCATACGGAACGATTGAAACAACGAATTCAATTATTTGAATTAATCAACCGAGAATGTGAGTTTAAATTTTTAAACTGAGAAATCGTTGTGCATTTCATTCATTTACATTTTTCACATTCCACAACAGCAAGTAAAAAGTTATTGTTTTTAGTTGTTGTTTTTTCTCTTCAAAAAATTTTCATCATTTTCGTGCGAAATGATTGAAGCGTATTCAATCGCGCTGTACTTCTTCGACAGAAACTGGTAAATTCATATATTTTTATTGCTTAACTGGTTTTTTTCAACTTTAATTATTTGGATGGACCAAAAAATCTTCTAGAATAATTGCGCACTTCGTTCTGTCCTGTAATAAATCTATATTATCTGAAAGAACATTCAGTTGTTTTCAGCATAAGTTCAAACTAAAAACTAGCCTTCATTCTACTCATTTACATTTTCTACTTGAACAGAAACTAAGACAAGATATTATTCAATTTAAATAAGTGAGGAATAAATCATGCGGAACGATTCAATAAACTGAATTAATCAACCGAAATTGCGGTAGAAAATGTTCGTCTGGCGTTTTATTTGTTCTTTCAATAGATTATAAGATACCTGAGCACGATTTTTTTCGGCTCGAAAACATCAATAAATGCGATTTCTAAAGCTACCAATTTTCATCGGTCAAAAATTCCCCTAGAAACATTAACTCACTTTATTTAAATCCCTCATAAAAATATAAATTTTCACTGAAAAAACATTAAATTGCCCCAAGAAGATGTGAGAATACCCATTCATCTCGCCTGTCCACATTTTTTCTCGAATAAAAATCAATAAAAAATATTATTCGCCAAAAAAAAAGATAAAAACTGAGTAATAAATCATGCGAAATGATCGCAACCATTGCGCGAAGGTGAAAAAACAACAGACGAATCTACGTGATTACTTGAGAAACAGGTTCCCAACAAAGAAATTAAATTGTCCAGCGCCTGTCACATCCCACAAAATTACTCAAATTAAAAAAATGATAACAAAAGCAAAATTAATGTCCTTCACTCGCTGCTCACCTGTTAGGGAAGCTCAGCTCGTCCAAACGTCCATCGACTACTGAAGAATTCGCTCTAGTAATACAAAAATCAAATTTATGAAAAGCCCGAGTGAGATTGAATTGATGCGCTCTTGGCCGAAACGCCGAGAAATGGAGGGGAACTCCCTCTCTCCGGGGATTCCCCAAGGTTCCGTCTCTGGAACGGACTTTGAGCTGTCGGTAAAACAGCACATGGCTACCGCAACGAGGATTCCAGCCCATTCTTATAATTTTGCCGTGGACGTGAGGTTTAAAGGTCAATTAAAAATGTCGTTGGCATACGGAATGTGCGAAACTCCGGGGTGCAAGGCTGTTGCTAGTCTCCAGTGCCCAACATGCCGGAAAATTGGGATTCAGGGCTCTTATTTCTGCAGTCAGGTGAGTGGGAGTCATTTAGGTTAGGAATTGTCCGGGGAGTGATCAAGCAGAATGGAATTTACCAATGTCATCATTAGTATTCGATAAATTAGTCATGGGAACATTAAAATATTTGCAATAATTCTTGTCCATTTATTCATGGTCCCATGAAGATATTCAAATTATTCCGGAAAATGATCACGATTCGGAGAAATTTCATAATCACAAGTCAAATCATTTTCGAATGAGATGAGTAAATTTCATTTTTAAAAACAATAAAAGGATTATGTTGTTGACTCATTTGCTATACTTTGCAATTGATTTATTAGCTATACTTTGTTTGTTAATTCTATGAATTGTTCTTTTCAACATCTTCGTTATGAAACTGAGACGTTAATTCTTGTAGAATTTGAAAAGCTTTCTCAAAAATTGATTTAGAGTACAATGAACTTTGAGGTGAAATTCAGAATTATCTATTTTAGGACTGCTTCAAAGGAAGTTGGAAGACCCACAAAGTTATTCACGACATTGCAAGTAAGTAGATACATGGCTAAAAATACTACCCGGAAATTTTCCCATATTCATCTTAAGTCAATTTCTCTTACACTCCAGTTTCTGTATCACGTCTCAGTATTTTTGAGAAAGTTAATAAAATTCTCAAACATCACTTTCTTATGTTTCTCTTTTTGTCCCATTAAATAGTATATTGACCTACTAGTGCGTAAAGTTCTAGTTTTTTGCGCGCACTTATAACACCTCATTCTCATTTTTTGTAAGACCTGTCGAGTTCACTTTTCGGGGGTGCACGACCTCTAAACTTCACGCACGTCGTGCAAAACGGAAATACTTTACGCCGATTATGGGGGGAGGGTCTGTAATTTGCGAAGCTTCGAGACAGAAGGGAAGGGAGGAGTTTGTTCAAATTCCGACATCACACCATATTTTTCCCCATTTTTAATCAACGAAATCGTAAATATAATTTTGTTCTCACCCCCGGTTAAAAAAACTTATTTCACCAGTACTTCAAACTATATCAAAGATTCGCAAAGGGGTAATTTCGGAATACTGTGATGACAATAATTTGTTAAGTTACGAAATGTTCAAAGAGTATCGCATAAACATTGACTGTTCACTCAATAGTTTGCTTTTCTCTTAATCAGATTTCGCAAATTCAATTTTATGAAGAAGCTGTGTGAACTTGGAGTCGAAGTTTGATAAATCGATTGTTTTTCTTATAGTATCGATTGTACTCAGTGAGTACCTGAATGTACTACATTCATTTTCATTTGTACCCCGCACCCCTAGACGTAAGGGGTGCGAGACAAATCGTGCAGCGTCGGAAATGAAGGTACGGAAAAAATTTTCATGAGCAAGGATTCAGCATGGATAGTACTTGTATGTACTATATTTTTCTATTTCATTTATCAACCCCTTCAATACTTTACCCGCTTCTAAAATCTTAAATGTATGAAGGACGTCAGGAAAACATACAGATAGCTTCTAAATCGGTAGTACTCGTTTGTATCAACGAAAATGATGCATTATTATTATTATTATTATTATTCTCATCAAATCACCTGATTCCATTTTTATGAACCGTAAAATCATCGTAATGGATTCCATATGTAGTTCGTGAAGTTTTGATGTGGGTACAAACGTCTCATCTTCCGTACTTCCACTCCCATCGCAGTACAAACGGAACAATTTACTGTACAGGATAATGAGACCAAGTACAAACCATTGACAGCTTCAAAAACAGTCGTAGATTATTCAGAAAAATGGTACAAACGTTTTTCTGAATTTTTTTGGTGTTTAGTGACGTGTAGGTGTTGGTACAAATGTCCTAAAGTACGGCAAATTTTTTTGGCGATTTTGTTATCGCGATTATCTCGGAAACTATGAGAGATAGAGCCTTAAAACCTATTCCATTCGATTCCTGAGGAAATTTGGGTTCC
>NW_021681762.1:193426-193618 GCF_001412515.2 Diachasma alloeum
GATAATGAGACCAAGTACAAACCATTGACAGCTTCAAAAACAGTCGTAGATTATTCAGAAAAATGGTACAAACGTTTTTCTGAATTTTTTTGGTGTTTAGTGACGTGTAGGTGTTGGTACAAATGTCCTAAAGTACGGCAAATTTTTTTGGCGATTTTGTTATCGCGATTATCTCGGAAACTATGAGAGATA
>NW_021681763.1:0-176 GCF_001412515.2 Diachasma alloeum
GATAATTTCTTCGTGCTGGACGATGTAATTCTGTCACAACATCCAATTTGTTCTCCGACATTTTTGCGGTCGCTCGGTATTCTTTCCACTAGTCTCATTAATCTACTAATTCTTTTATTAATATCTGCACACTTGCGTTTTATATCAATTTGCAATTCATTAATTTTTATATTTAG
>NW_021681763.1:457-1222 GCF_001412515.2 Diachasma alloeum
GGTCTCTAGAGTTACAACATCGTGCGGGTCTACTGGTGTTGCAACATTATTCAGCCTTTTATCCTGAAGATTATAATTACCATCTGCAGTTAGTTTATAACCAACGCCAGGTGGGCCTCGATTGTGGCAGCCACTATCAGACGTCAAGTGGCGACCAAACACGTCAACACTCATTTCGCAAATGACAACAGATGGCAATGTGCATACTCTAATATATAATCCCCGCCTCGCGAAGTTCTTCAATAATTGATATAATTTCGTTATCATGACTAGGATTTCCAGCTCTTTGTGATGCCACTAGTAATCGAAGACGGTCCACAAGTTCATTTGGATCATCCCAATAAATGTAGTCCACTCTGCTGAGTCGCTGAGCTCTCATGAAAGTAGGTAAAAGCCCCATGCCAGAGTACTTTGATCCAGCAAAATGTGAAATATATTTATCATATTTCTCACCATTCAGCTCTCGGATGCCTCCGCGAGATTTATAATTTTTTTGATGCCCATTAGTTGCAAGTATGATATTCTTATATGCATCAATATCACTCTCACTAATTAGAGTGTTATCAGGATTTTTCATGAAAAGAAGCTCCAATAATCCCTCAGTTCAAGCGTATTCCGTGGTTTTTACTCTAATAAATTCATCCTCATAAAATATGGGAGAGTCTCCAATCATAAAATTATGTGTAAGTTTGCGAACACCATAAGCCTTGTCCCATTTTGTTGTGTTGATTTGTGCCAAATATTTCCCCGCAAGAGTGTTGGCAT
>NW_021681763.1:1375-1975 GCF_001412515.2 Diachasma alloeum
GAGTCTCCAATCATAAAATTATGTGTAAGTTTGCGAACACCATAAGCCTTGTCCCATTTTGTTGTGTTGATTTCTGCCAAATATTTCCCTGCAAGAGTATTGGCATCTTCTTCTGTGTCTATCCCTTCAGTGTTGGTCTTTGAACTTTTACTCAGAATGCGTGAGCTGCCAATGGCTGGAAGTATAGTAGCATCATGTGAATTTCCCAAGGATGGAATGATAGTCTCATTCAAAGTGTAATCAAATGAAGAATCGTCAGCTGTAGTCCCATAACTGTCTTCAGAGGCATCTCTACGCGACAACATCTGCTTTGGGGTACTCCTATATCTGAGTTTTCGTTGATTCTTGTAATCAATGGATTGCTTTCTATCATCAGTCAATTCAATTTTTTGTCTACTGTCNCACATCTGCTTTGGTGCCTTTGGGGTACTCCTATATCTGAGTTTTCGTTGATTCGTGTAATCAATGGACTGCTTTCTATCATCAGGATATTCAATTTTTTGTCCACTGTCATCGAATGATTTCACATTTCGAGCGGCTAATTCCTGAAGCGGTCTCACAATGGGTTTGAGAACTTCATTCATTGCTTCATCAACATTC
>NW_021681763.1:2155-2232 GCF_001412515.2 Diachasma alloeum
ACGTAGAAACTCTTGTTGTGTGGACACTCTCACCCTTGCGGGGAGGCATGTTGACTCGCTGGAATCTATCTCACAAC
>NW_021681764.1:0-210 GCF_001412515.2 Diachasma alloeum
GGCGAATGGAAAGAAACCTCGTGCATAGAATCGCCGGCTTTCTATTCGCTTTACTCTCGAGCGTATAGGAATAAATCGTATAGAATTATCCTTATAGCAATCCCTATACGATTCCCAGGCTAATAAATAGAAACTTCGTATATAGAATCGCTGGATTTCTATACGCATTTCTCTCGAGCGTATAGGAATAAATCGTATAGAATAATCCCT
>NW_021681764.1:311-568 GCF_001412515.2 Diachasma alloeum
AGCGTATAGGAATAAATCGTATAGAATAATCCCTATAGAATCCCCTATAGGATTCCCAGGCGAATGGGTAGAAACCTCGTGTATAGGATCGCCGTGGTTCTATACGCATTTCTCTCGATCGTATAAGAATAAATCGTATAGAATATTCCCTATAGAAACCCCTATACGATTCGCAGGCGAATGGATAGAAACCTCGTGAATAGTTTCGCCGGATTTCTATACATATTTCTCTCGAGCGTATAGAAATAATTCGTATA
>NW_021681764.1:617-2262 GCF_001412515.2 Diachasma alloeum
TTCTCTCGAGCGTATAGGAATAATTCGTATAGAATACTCCCTATAGATAGCCCTATACGATTCCCAGGCCAATGAATAGACACAACATGTATTGAATCGCCGTGTTTCTATACGCATTTCTCCCGAGCGTATAGGAATACAACGTATATAATAATCCCTACAGAAACGCCTATAGGATTCCCAGGCGAATGGATACAAAACTCGTGTATATAATCGCCGGATTTCTGTACGCAATTCTCTCGAGCGTATAGAAAAATATCGTATAGAATAATCCCGATAGAAACNTAGCCCTATACGATTCCCAGGCCAATGAATAGACACAACATGTATTGAATCGCCGTGTTTCTATACGCATTTCTCCCGAGCGTATAGGAATACAACGTATATAATAATCCCTACAGAAACGCCTATAGGATTCCCAGGCGAATGGATACAAAACTCGTGTATATAATCGCCGGATTTCTATACGCAATTCTCTCGAGCGTATAGAAAAATATCGTATAGAATAATCCCGATAGAAACCCCTATACGATTCCCAGTATAATGAATAGAAACGTAGTGTATAGAATCGCTGGATTTCTATACGCATTTCTCTCGAGCGTATAGGAATAAATCGTATAGAATAATCCCTATAGAAACCCCTATACGATTCCCAGGCGAATGGATAGAAACCTCGTGTATAGAATCGCCGGATTTCTATACGCATTTCTCTCGAGCGTATAAGAATAATTTGCATATAATAATCCCTATAGAAACCCCTATACGATTCCCAGGCGAATGGATAGAAACCTCGTGTATAGATTCGCCGGATTTCTATACGCAATTCTCTCGAGCGTATAGGAATAAATCGTATAGAATAATTCCTATAGAATCCCCTATACGATTCCCAGGCGAATGGATAGAAACCTCGTGTATAGATTCGCCGGATTTCTATACGCAATTCTCTCGAGCGTATAGGAATAAATCGTATAGGATAATCCCTATAGAAACCCCTGTACGATTCGTATGTGAATGGATAGAAACCTCGTGTATTGAATCTCCGGATTTCTATTCGGATTTCTTTCGAGCGTATAGGAATAAATCGTATAGAATAATCCCTATAGGAACTCCTATACGATTCCCAGTATAATGAATAGAAACGTAGTGTATAGAATCGCTGGATTTCTATACGCATTGCTCTCCAGCGTATAGGAATAAATCGTATAGAATAATCCCTATAGGAACCCCTATACGATTCCCAGTATAATGAATAGAAACGTAGTGTATAGAATCGCTGGATTTCTATACGCATTGCTCTCCAGCGTATAGGAATAAATCGTATAAAATAATCCCTATAGAATCCCCTATAGGATTTTCAGGCGAATGGGTAGAAACCTCGTGTATAGGATCGCCGTGTTTCTATACGCATTTCTATCGATCGTATAGGAATAAATCGTATAGAATAATCCCTATAGAAACCCCTATACGATTGCCAGGCGAATGGATAGAAATCTCGTTTAATGAATCACCGCATTTCTATACGTATTTCTCTCGAACGTATAGGAATAAATCGTACAGAATAATCCCTATAGAAATGCCTATACGATTGCCAGGCGAATGAATAGAAACCTCGTGTATAGATTCGCCGGATTTCTATAGATATTTC
>NW_021681764.1:2483-3089 GCF_001412515.2 Diachasma alloeum
GGAATAAATCGTATAGAATAATCCCTATAGAAACCCCTATACGATTCCCAGGCAAATTGATAAAAACCACGTGTATAGATTCGCCGGATTTCTATGCATATTTCTCTCGAGCGTATAGGAATAACTCGTATAAAATAATCCCTATAGAAACCCCTATACGTTTCCGAGGCTAATGGATAGAAACCTTGTATATAGAATCGCTGGATTTCTATACGCATTTCTTTCGAGCGTATAGGAATAAATCCTATAGAATAATCTCTATAGAAACCCCTATACGATTCCCAGGCGAATGGATAGAAACCTCGTGTATAGATTCGCCGGATTTCTATACATATTTCTCTCGAGCGTATAGGAATAAATCGTATAGAATAATCCCTATAGAAACCCCTATACGATTCCCAGGCTAATGAATAGAAACCTCGTATATAGAATCGCTGGATTTCTATACGCATTTCTCTCGAGCGTATAGGAATAAATCGTATAGAATAATCCCTATAGAATCCGCTATACGATACCCAGGCGAATGGATAGAAACCTTGTGTATAGAATCGCCGTATTTCTATACGAATTTCTCTCGAGCGTATAGGAATATATCGTATAGAATAA
>NW_021681765.1:0-126955 GCF_001412515.2 Diachasma alloeum
ACCCTTCCCAAAATGGTTGGGCCAGAACCGCCCCTATATATCTACTTCCTTCAACTCCAGGACAGTTTTTACACTCATCTAACTGGCATTCAGGCGTTGGATTAGAGCACATGAGTCTTGCAAGACAGTCTTTATAGTCGGTAAGGGGACATGATGAGTTTTTAGTGAGAGTAGAAATGTTGATTGCATCCAATATCAGCTTACAATTTTGATGATAGGTACAGACACATACCACGTGCATACCACTCGCTCCTGCCAATACACAGTGTTGCGGCCTCAATTCCGCAATCTTGCTGAATCCCACCGGAGACTCTGGATGAGTAACTTTATATTTCTCATGAAGATCATTCAAGTTCTCGAGGACCATCCGCTTCTGCATTATTTTCTTCACATTGTTGATTCTGACTGACACTTTATCCTTCATCCCTGGCATCATCCGACCCTGGCATCATCCGACTGGCATCATCCGATCATTACTCTCATAAAATCTCCGGACCTTTTCAACTGTCTCTTTGGGCAATGATTTCCCAGCCTTCGCAACTGTTGAAGCAAATATTCCTCTCTATTCTCGCAGTTGTTTTGCTCTCATAGCCATGTACCTTGTCGTGCCAAATTCACGGCACGGCTCACCTTTTGCTCACTCCATGAAGGTGGAGCAATAGCCAAGAGTTGAATTCGTTCAAAATATTCTGTCATCGTATTGAATTTGTGCTTGAGTCCATCCAACATTTCTTCCAATTCCAATTCTCGTGGAGAACGAAAATTTGCTGGAATGTTCCTGTGGTGCTCTGTCTCGGAATCATCATCTGCTGTTGGAGCATCGTACTCCTCTGAAGCTTCGCTGAAAATCACATCCCCATCAGGATCAATTGAATGGAAGGAATTACCTGATCTCACAGAACTCCCTGCGATATTGCTCGTAGAAATGTCTACTAGAAATGGTGTGGCACTGGACGAACGATCGGCTGGAACATTTGATGGCGATGAAGAGACTTCCCGATTCGATGACGATTCAGAGGGTAGTGATCCAGGAATGTAAGTCAAAGCTCTTTTCCTATAGGAGCTACATAGTTTTGCATTTTCTGGCAAGAATGGAAATGTCTGTCATAGTCTTTCTGAGATTGAACGCAGGTCTTTTCCATTGTGACCTTTCTCCCCAGGAACTCGCATTGGATTTGTACATCTTTCGGCATGCGGCATCTTGTGGAATAGGAATGAAGAACAGTTCTGATCATTCAAAAAAGGAGAAAAATAATAACGATCGATTGAGTTTACAACTTCACTACTGAAATATTTTATACCATCACTTACCTTGATCAAAGTTGATGGAGAATAAATACAGGAGAATAACCGTCGGAGAATTTCTGTTAACGATACTGTAATGAATTCCGAAAAATCGGTTGTTTATTCTCACCCCCAGTCGGAACCTTTGATTTCATTACGCTCCCATTTTTTGTATCCATTGTTCAATGTTTATGTACAGAAATCCCAAGGTCATTTCCCAAAGAAATGCGGATAACGTTTGATTTCTCGAAGTTCGAATCCCGATCGGTACCCATTGGATTTCGAACCCGAATCATCGGATTAGAAATCGCTCGCCCTATTGACCGAGCTATCGTTGATTTTCGATTTTTATTCAGTAGTAATACCCCGAGTGCTTCAAAATTATCGGGTATTTCCCGATAACTTCGTTGTAAACAAACAAAAGTGTCAAGTTTTGCAGGTTTAAAAATCCCGAGCGCCTGCGCGAGGGATTTTCCTGCAAAACTTGACACAATCGTTTGTTTGCAGGGAAGTTTGAGAGAAATACCAGATAATTTTGAAACACGAGGGGTATTTGTCGGATTATTTTTCACATACGGATTTTGGTCGGGAGTGTCGTTTATGCAACCTCGAAATGATATCCGAGAACAATTGAAGAGTTAGTACAAAATATCCGGAAAAATATATATGTGAGTACGAAATAACCGAAAAAATATATATTGTTACGTGTCCCCCTTCGAATTGTATTTCAATTGTCAATGACCTGAAGGAGGCTTTAATAACGACTGTCTTTTGGAAACATGATTCTGTCATTCTCTTGGGAGCTCTTGTACTCGACACATCGTATTAACTCGTTTGTAACTAATAAACCGCCCCAACTATTTAATTGACCTGTGTCTCCTTTATTCTGAATAGGATACTGAAAAGATTTAAAAAAAAACGAACTGAAGCTTGCAGCAGTAAAAAAAATCTCTTAATCCCATCGGAAGTATTGGCTGAACATTTAGTTTTGGATTCGTGTTATCAAATTTTTGGAATTATTGGGCTTGATTTCGGGCTGGGGAAAATTCATTTTTCTTTATTGGTGAGTCAATTCTTTTAAATAATTATGTCGGGGAGAGAAAGGCGGAGACGAGCAACATTGGAAGAACGTCACGGTCCTTTGGCTTCCGACTATCGCCCACATTCACCACTAGATGAAGAAATACTTCAACAAAATCCTGCTCCCCGAGAAATTGAAGATTTGGGTAATCAACTTCGGAATGAATTTCAAAACCAATTACGCGACGCTGTGACTCACATCAGAGAAGCTATTCGAGAAGAGAGGGAAGAAGAACGTCGAACTGCCCGCAATGACATTTCTAATTTATTGAGAAATCTTCCAGGCAACTCTGAAGCTCTTCAGAATCTTGAACCAGAAAATCGGGCAGTTCCAAGCATTGCTGATGTCGACCAGGACCCTGAACAACAGATCCCAGGAAATTTTGCAGCCCCCAATATCCAAGATGTTACTGTCAACCCTCAACAACCCCCAGGGAATCCAACAGCTCCAATCGGCCAAGAAGTTCCCTTGAATCTCCAACAAGATCGTTCAGGGAGCCCAGCAACTCCATACGTCCAAGAAGTTCCCTTGAATGTCCAACAAGAGCACCCAAAGAATCCTGCAGCTCTGAACGTCCACGAAATCCCTCGGAATCTCCAACAACAACCCCCAAGGCTTCATTCAGTACCTCTGAACGCTCCAGAAAATCTCCTGAACCTTCAACGACATCTTTTTGAAGATCTCCCTCATCCAAACGTTTTAAGAGCTACCCCAAATCGAACATCGAACGTAGTTCAACCTACAGTCATGTCTTCGACCCTACCTCAACGCCGTCCAATGTTTTCTACTGCTCCACAACCGATACCAGTATCATCCAATGTTCTTCAATAGCCTCATGTGTACCCAAACCTCTCTCAACCTGGACCAGTCCCTTCAAATACCCTTCAGCATCCTTCGACATAGTCAACCACGTCACAACCAGTTCCAGTACCCCCAGACATGACTCTTCAATATGCACCGGAGGCGCCGATCGAAGATCGTCTTCCTGGTCAATCCCAATACCCTCCATGGATCCAAGTGCCACCATACCCACCACCGAGAAATTCAATAGATAACACTCAAAATTATTTCCCTTTTAATTCGTTTGCTTTTACTAATTGCAATGGTGATGGCAATGCTAACGCTGATACTTCTGCTAACGCCAATAATTTTGATTCATCTGATCAAAACAAGAATTCCCATATCAAACCAGACACATACGACGGTTCAGAACTTTAGTCTCATTATCACCTTTAATTCGAAATTGCTTCTTCCCATAACCAGTGGTCAGAGAAGACTAAAGCTTCTCAATTATTGACGCGTCTTCGCGGACAAGCTCGATTAATTTTGAGTAAAATTTCAGATCAAGATAAATCGAATTACAAAAGGATTACGGAAATATTTGCTGAAAAATTTGATGAGAAACATCTTTCGCGGATGAACTATAACGAATTACAATCCCGGAAACAGAAAAAAAGCGAAAGCTACGTCACTTACTCAGAAGAGATTGATCGACTCAGCCATCTGCCTTATTCAAATTCTTCTGAGGAAGAACGTGATCGCGCTGCTTGCCGCGCCTTTATCGATGGAATCAATAATCCACAAATGGAATTCACGTTGAAATCTGAGGAGATTGAAAATTACAACGTGCAACTCAGTTGAGTTCTATTTCCAACTCCGTAATTAACAATCGTCAACCTCAAAATTCATTAAATTTTCAATTACAAATGGATTATCGTGATTTCTCATCAAATCATGACAGGCATAATAAATTTCCCAATTCAGAGACGAGAATTCGATGCTACAAATGTCATGGTTTTGGCCATTATGCCAAACATTGCAGGAGCTTTTATAATAATCCCAATCAGAACGGACCAAGCACTTCTCACAATAATTCCTCACAACAATTCCACCCAACTCGTATTAGTCACCCTCCCTACCATCATTTTAACAACGGCAGTAGGAATTTCAAATCAAAATTTCCAAATAACAACAAACATTCAAACCAAAACAGATCTGCTAACATCCACACACATTCGGAAAATTGAATGGAGTCAGTTCGTTGGGGGACGAATTGACTCAACCAAATTTCAATATTTCTCGATGTTTTCAGGTAAAAAGTGAAATTCAAGATCCGATTCTTACTTTGGAATTGAGAGGAAAGATTAATGATCATTCTTGCTCTATGACGATTGACACAGCTAGTGACATTACTTTAATTAATCCTAAAATTTTAAACAACAATCTGACCAGACTAAAAGACTCTACCAGAAAAATCAGTATCATCACTGTTTCTGACGGACACTTCCTTTATCAGGCTATCAAAGAAATAAATATTTCCATTGGAAATTTTTCTATTGTTCTTGACGCAGTTTTCGCGAATATAAAAGAAGATTGTATTCTTGGATTAGATTTTCTCTACAAATCTGGCCTCCTACAAGACTTCCAATCGATCGTTAAGAGGAAATTCGACATTGATAACCCTAAAAAAGTGATTTTTATCAAACGAACAATTTCCCAACGAATCTCTGTATTTTCCTCAAATATTCCAGAATTTTTACTCCAACTATTTGAAAATTCGTGCAAGTTATCGAATGTGAGAGAACAAGGAATATTCAAGATCTTCCTTTTAACTTATCAAGAGTGCTTTTCCTCCAGCTCTAATGACTTAGGTAGATATCCAGGAACTAAACACGTAATCGACACTGGGAACTCCAATGCAATCAAACAAAATCCTCGCAAGGTTCCATTTCATTACCGTGATAAAGTTTTTGATCTTCTTGAGAAAATGAAAGAACAACAGATTATTGAACCTAGTTGGAGCCCCTGGGCTTCTCCTGTTATCCTAGTTAAAAAAAAAATGATGAAAACACCCCCGTTTCTGTGTCGATTATCGTCAACTTGACCACGTCACCAAAAAAGATTCTATGTCTTTCCTCGCGACGAAGAAATTTTTGATGCTGCCTCTGAATCCTCTTGGTTCTCAACAATCGACTTAAAAAGCAGATATTGGCAAGTCGAACTAGACCCTAAAGATAGAGAGAAGACAGCTTTTGTAATTGACGATGAATTATGGCAATTCAAAATTGTCCCCTTCGATCTTTGCAATGCTCCTGCAACTTTCGTTAGAGTAATCAATGGGGTTTTACGAGGCTTGAATGGAAAAATTTGTCGTTTATTTCTGGATGACATTATTGTCTTCGGTCGCGATTTTGATGAACATTTGCACAATCTCAGATTAGTATTCTCTCGCTTAACTAAAGCTCACCTAAAAGTAAACACCAAGAAGTGTAAATTTTTCAAGCATGAAGTGCTTTATTTAGGTCACATTATTTCGAGAATCGGAATCAAATGCTCTCAGGACAAAATTTCATCTATTACAGAATGGCCAATCCCTAAAACTAAACGTCAACTCAGAAGTTTCCTCGGTTTATGTTCCTACTACAGGAAATACGTGAAAGGTTTTGCTACTATTGCTAAACCTTTACATGCACTAACTGAAGATCGAGTTCTTTTTAAATGGACCTCTGGATCTCAAGCTACTTTTGATCAATTAAAATCCGTCCTAACCTCACCACCTATTCGATCTATCCCAATACCCAATGGTGACTTTATTCTAGATACTGATGCATCATTATTCGCCATTGGAGCCATGCTTTCCCAAATTCAGGACAACGAAGGAAAAGTAATTACTTATTTCAGCAAATGTCTAAAAACATCTGAGAGAAACTATTGCGTCACTCGTAGGGAATTATTAGCAGTAGTTTTATCTGTCGAACACTTCAGTCATTATCTGCTTGGAAGGAAATTCTTAATTAGAACAGATCACGCAGCTTTAAAGTGGCTTCTCTCATTTAAAAATCCACAGGACCAAGTAGCTCGTTGGATCGAAATCCTATTCACGTACGATTTTGACATTACTCACAGACCAGGTCATCTTCATGGAAATGCCGATGATTTGTCGAGACCTCCCTGCTCCTGTAAAAAATGCGAAAGACTCAATTCACGAGACGAGGAAGAGGAGAAACGCGTTTTTCGAATCACTTGTATTGCTGCTGATGATTGCAATTGGTCCACTCTGCAGGCTCAGAATCCAACTCTCCGCATGTTGATTGAATCAAAAAAACAGAATCAACGTCCTGAATGGCATGAAATCTCTCACCTTGGTCCAGATGTCAAACTATTTTTACTATATTGGGATTCTCTAGAACTGATGGGTAATATTCTTTACCGCCGATGGGAATCTAATGACAAATCGAAAATTGTTCTCCAGATTGTCGTTCCACGCTCTTCCACAAAAGAGATCCTCAGAACCACCCACTCTTCTCCTCTTGGTGGTCATTTCAAGGTCAACAAAATGCTGGATAGTATTCGAAAATGTTTCTATTGGGCTTCATGCAATTTCGATGTTAAGAATTGGTGCCGCAGATATTAGGTTTTTTCAGCCGAGATGGTCCATCACAACGAGTCAGAGGAGAATTACAACTTTACAACGTCGGCTTTCCTTTCGAGAGAATCGCAGTTGACATTCTAGGTCCATTACCAAGAACAGTCAGTGGCAATCGTTTCGTCCTCGTGGTCACCGATTATTTTTCTCGTTGGCCAGAAGCAATCCCGCTTCCCAATCACCGAGCAGCTACTATCGCTGAAGCTCTGATAGTCCATGTCATTTCACGTTTCGGAATACCTTTAGAAATTCACTCTGATCAAGGAAGAGATTTCGAGTCCGCAATTTTCAACTCACTTATGAAACTCTTAGGTATTCATAAAACGCGTACAACCCCATTGCACCCATAATCCAATGGTATGGTCGAGCGTTTGAACAGGACTATCCTCAACTACCTCGCTAAATTTATTAATGACAATCAGAATTCGTGGGACAAGTGGCTACCATTATTACTCCTCGCATATCATTCCTCTAAGCATCAAACAACTCAATTCACTCCTGCAATGTTGATGTTCGGTAGAGAATTGTGACTTCCCCTAAATTTGCTCCATCATTCAATAACTCTAACAATCACGTTGATCTTCTTGATTACGTTGATCAGTTACAAGAGCAATTAGTGAATACTCATCATCAAATCAGAGAAAATTGGAAAATCACGAGTGACAAAATGAAGTCTAAATTTGATTTAAAAGCTCACATGGTTTACTTTACTCCTGGTCAGAAAGTTTGGCTCTTTGCCCCTAAAAGAGTCAAAGACCAATGTCCGAAAATTCAGAGAAATTGAGAAAAAACGTACGTGATCAGATCCAAACTGAATGATATTGTCTATCGAATTCAGAAATTCCCAAAACGTAAATTCAAAGTAGTACATGTTAATCGTCTGTGGCCAATGGAGCATGATGATCCAGAATGATTATTATTATTGACTGACTTCATTAATTTTGTCTGTTGTAGCAGACTGGCCTGATTATTTTTGTCTTTTGTAGCAGACTGGCCTGATTATTTTTGTCTGTTGTAGCAGACTAGCCTGATTATTTTTATCTGTTGTAGCAGACTGGCCTGATTTTTTTTGTCTGTTGTAGCAAACTGCCCAGATAATTTATTTATACCTGTTTCACCTGATTTTGTCACCTTAAATTCATTTCAGACACAGTGTTACACAGTTGTAAGAATATTAAATTTTCAAATTTTACCAGACAAAATGGTGAGAAATCAAACCCAGAAGGGAACAAAGAAAAAAAATTTATCGATAGGAGAAAAGAAAAATATCTGAAATTAAATTGTAACGAAAACGAGAATTAAGACGAATCTATCAACACTGAATAGCCCATGGCAAAGGAATAAAAACCACAACAGCCCAGGCTTCTGCCTCTGTTCTCTCGTGGCCGGCCTCAAGATAAGTACTTGTCACAACATTGGGTACCCATATATTTTGTCACGTGTTTGCAATTAATTTTCGCCATTTTTTTTTATTTTTGTGTGTCTCGGTGCAACCGTTTATCTCTGAGACAATTAACACAAAATCTTTCATTTATTTTGACAGTGCTAGAATATTTTGAGAAAGAGAACTGAGCATTCACTTATATTCATTTTGGGCAACTAAAAATCCTCGAGGTTGGATTTATTCTAATTATGACTCGTATCTTTATTGATAATTTTGTTTAATTATTTGCTCTTTTGATAATTGACTTGAAATTAAAAGAAAATATTAATGTTTCGAGGATTGAGATTGAAACGAATATTTA
The DNA here is from genome assembly GCF_001412515.2 of Diachasma alloeum. Taxonomy (NCBI): domain Eukaryota; kingdom Metazoa; phylum Arthropoda; class Insecta; order Hymenoptera; family Braconidae; genus Diachasma; species Diachasma alloeum. The sequence goes on from NW_021681765.1 coordinate 8,537, forward strand.
TAACTATAATTGTATGCGAAAATTGTGATTGAATAGGCGATATATATCTTGACAAAGAAATGAATTCATTTTCTCGCATTGAATAATATATAATATGCAATAATGACTGAATTGACTTTAAGTTATTTTTTAAAATTAGTGATAATAATTATTCTGGGGTACATAATTATATCTTTCATGAAAAATGTCCATTTGTCTCTTAATATTATATTTAAAATTTACTTGTGAAATTTTGAAAATATTTTTGATAACTATTAAAATGTTCTTTAATCTTTATGATGATGGATATCTTCTTATGTTTATTTGAGGCAATTATTATTGTGATATTTATTTCCGTGATAGACTCGATAATGAAAAATATAATCGTTGATGAGATTTTTCTGTTTCGGATGATCCTTTTGATTCTTTTTGGAATTCTTATGATACAGACAATAAATGTTTTTCTCTTTTTTTTATTAAAACTTCGATCCATAAATTTTACAACAAAATTTCTACCTCGAGTAATAATATAGTGTGTAAATCTCATCATCCAAAAAATATTCATTACACAGTGTTCATTGGTAACATGATTCTGTCATTCTCTTGGGAGCTCTTGTAGTCGACACATCGTATTACCTCGTTTGTAATTAATAAACCGCCCCAAGTATTTAATTGACCTGTGTCTCCTTTATTCTTCGTTGGATATAACAATATGTTAGTGCGAAATATCCGAAATAAAACTTCCTCCAGCCTGTCATTTGTCATCAAATGCTGCATTCTGATTGGCCCTGACTGTCCAAAATCCGTACGTAGAAAAATAATCATCATGATAATTGAAAAATCATGTGAATTCGAGCAATTAACGCTATTGCGAAAGATATTGGGCATGTCTGCCAGGTACAAGAGTGCAGTTATGGGGGTAAAAGTGTGAAACAATGTTAGACTCATATCGTAGTTGACTTTAAACATGCCAATGTTCTATTCCGAAATACAAAAATATCCAGGGTAGCTGAATTGACCTGGAATGTCCCATGTATGATCGGAAAATCGAATTTTCCATGGAATTTTTTTCTTTTTCTCATCTCCATATGGTTATCCCATTTTGAAATACCCCGGAAAAGTTGAGTAATATCATCCATCGAAGAAAAAAAAATTATTCGATTTTCGAATGGCCCCTGCAAAACAGAGCGATTAAAATAACGAAAAACTTAAAAAGTGGCTTAGTATTCATCCTCGTGGTACTGTTGTACTTTTAGTCTCAAAGTATATAAAAAAACTAAAAAAATCTTTTTTTATTTATTAAAATCGGCCAATTTGTTCGCAAAATATGATTTTTCAAAAATTTGAGCTTTTGTTATTTGATACTCGTAGGTGATAAGAAAACAAAATCAATCAATCTGATAAATAAAATCGATATTCAAAAAATGTTCAAATGTACACTTAAGTGGCTATGCAGGGTGTCCGAAAATGAAATGTCATCTTCATAAGGGTAGTTTGGGGGGCTCATTTGGAGACGAAAACTCGAATAACATTTTTCTCTCCGACGCTTTGTTTAAGAGTTATCAAATAAAAAAGCCAATCCAATGTTTCTCCCCATTAGAAAAATCATATCATCTTCTCCATTCAATGCGGTCGAGCGAAGGCATTGGATATCCTATCGATTCCTTCCTGTTTTACCACGTGAGTACTTATACACTGTTTTCTTCGCTCTCCATTTGAACACCGTTCCTGCTATACCGACTGCTGTATATTTCTCCGCTGGCTCACATTATGGCTGATGTGGAGAAGGCTTGTTGTGGGAAATGTGAGCGCACTGGAGGTGGGCGTTTGGTGCACTGCCGTGCTTGTGACCAGCATTTCCATCCGATTTGTATGAAAACGCATGTTTTCACCAACGAGAACGGATCCAAAATTCGTATGTGTAACCCTTGCTACACTGCTAGGGGTATACCATCTCCTTTTCCCTCTATCAGGACCCGCAACAACTCAACTAGTTCTACTGGCTCTGGCTCTTCACTTTCTGGGGCTGTTAGCCCTCTCAATCCTTGCCCGTCGCCCTTTCTGCAACTGGCGGTACCAACTATTCTGGCCCAAAACTAAACGGCAGTGGCTTCAGTTAGTAACGAGACTACTTCCATTCTGGAGGCCTTGGCGGTTATCACCAAGCGCACTGAGCACCTGGACAATCTCTCCACTAAATTGGACACTGTCCAGATGGAACTCTCGGACGTAAAGTCCAAACTGGCTGTACTGGACTCCCTACCAGCTTTGGTCAAGCGAGTTGACGACGTTAAGCTGATTGTAGCGGAGCACTCTCAGGAAATCAGAGAGTTGAAACAAACTATCTCTGACTTGGTTGGTAAAGTGAGTGCCCCTCCTGCCCCAGCACCAGTCCAGTCCTCCATCAACTACGTCTCGCTGGAACGTGTTGTGGCTGCAATTAACTCTAGCTGTGTCGGACTTCAGCATCTCTCCAGTCAACAACCATCTCCTGCTGAACTTGTCATCTCTGGTTTTCCGGAAAGTCAGTCTCTCACTGACCCTGCCCCGCTGGCTCTGGCTGTCTTGCGGTCATTGAGCCCTAATATCGACCATTCTGACGTTTCTTGGATTCGTTTCCTGAGAAAAGCTGGTAACACTGCTAGTCCATCTGCCTCGACTAGTGAAGTGGCTCCGAACCCTAATCGTAGGGTCTCCATCGGGCTGAAACTCTCATCACCGAGGCTGCTCCGTGCTATCATCGTCGCAAAAAGAGCTAGAGGCAACCTGCTTTTCTCGACTATCGACCAAGCTAACCTCACGGCCTCGTCTACTCTGGCCTCTGGGAATGGTGCTGATTTTGTTGTGAACGTTAATGCGATGGTATCCTCTAAAACCTTTCAACTCTTGGGCAAAGCCAGAGCTGTCATCAAGCGTGTGGGTTTCAGATTTGTATGGTCAAGGAATGAGGTCATATTTGCTAAATTTAGGGAAAGTGACCTGGTCTACACTATCAACTCCCTTGCTGACATCGAGAGAATCTCCGACCTTCACTCTGCTGCCGCTGTCTGCTGACTGTCTGCACCATCGTCATCCGTGCTAGAGCTGGCCACACCTCCCCTATCGCAACCGGACCATGCCACCTCATCTTCGCCAATACTGCCATCGAAGCCTTATGATGTTTTTCGCCTTAATGCCTGCTGCCTCAACGTCAACTCCCTCTATCGTCGCCTCGACACTCTCACATGTTTTCTGGACTGCACTAACCTAACCTATCATGTCGTAGTGGTGACCGAGACTTGGCTATCTCCAGCCATCCCCAGCAGTACCCTTAATATCCCCAACTACTGCCTCCTGCGTTGTGATCGCAATGGACATGGTGGTGTAGTTGCTATCTACTATCACGTCTCTGTTAAGGCAACTGTCATCTCAGCCTCTACCTTGATTTGGTCAGGGCAACCTGGGCATGTTGAGTACCTGTTTTGTGAAGTGTACAACCCCCCATGCTCCTTCTCATGTTCCTGTCAACTTCACGGATCTCCTGGCTGCCTCATTTGACGGCTTCTCTCATAAAATCATCATGGGTGACTTCAACGCTGATCAGTTGTCGGTCAATGCTGATGCTCAATATATCCGGTCTCTGATGGGTGATCTGTCCTTGAAGCTGGCTGACCACGGCGCGACTCACTCGACTCTGACCTCCTCGACATGGCGTGATCTTTGTTTAATTGATGAATGCGACCTACTTACCCAGTGTATCACCTCTATAACCCCTATGGCTGCTGGCCATCATCTCATCCCTGCATCTATTACCATCCATGGATGTAAGCCCCGGGCCTCCTACATCACCACTCGCGAGTTAGCTGATCTCGAGACTTCACGTGCCTTGGATGATTTTCGGAGCATGCTTCAAAGGATTTCTACGTTAGATGCTGATGCCGCCCTCTGACCACAACCTTCACTGATACCTATCTTTCCTTGGTTGATACACATGCCCCGTTGCGCCGGACGAAGGTCAATGCGATTAAGGCTGCTCCCTGGCTTACTGAGGCGTTGCAGTCATCCGAGAAACATGTTCGGTCGCTTTACAGGCGGTTTCAACGTAATCGCTCCCACGACCGGCTGGTGGAGTTTCGCCTGGCGAGGAGTCTCCATCAATCCCTCCTCAGAAATGCTCGGATTAATTATTATTATTCTCGATTGTCTGGGTTGTTGGGAGCATCGCTCTGGAAAGAGCTGCGTAATCTAGCGCTGACCCCTGTTTCTTCCAACAGTCTTGTCATCTCACCTGAGATTCTTAACGCCCACTTCGCCGCTGTCTCCACTATAGCACATGAGGATTTGTTGTCTTGGTCACCTAGGGCTAGCTCTCCCCCTGGAGAAATCCGTGACTTTGACTTTGCTGAAGTCAGCGGGTCTGATGTCCTTGCTGCTATCTCCTCCATCAAGTCTAATGCCATTGATGCTGATTGTATTTCGCGGAAGATGGTGCTACTTACATCGCCGGCTGTGGCTGATTGGCTTACCTGCTCAATCAATAAGTCGCTCACCGATTCTGTCTTTCCTTCTACTTGGAAAGAGTCCATCATCGTACCACTGCCCAAAATCAGTAGACCCAAAACTCTGTTGGAGTACAGGCCGATTGCGATCCTTCTTTTTCTTGTAAAAGTCTTAGAGCGGCTGGTATTTAAGCAGCTATCTCTAAGTTTCTACAAGTGCATAACCTGCTGGATCCCTACCAATGCGGCTTTCGGTCTGGTTATAGCACCCAAACTGCTTTACTGAAACTTATGAATGATGTCCGACGTGATGTTGATGAAAGGAAGGTCACGATCCTTGTCCTGTTCGATTTTTCTAAAGCATTTGGCACTGTGTTTCAGTCGATATTGTTGGCCAAGCTAGCAGCCTTGGGTGTCTCTATGAGTGCTGTAGCGTGGTTCCGTTCCTACTTGGCTAATCGCTCGCAGGCATTGAGGGGAGAACATGGTTTATCGCAGATTCTCCCAACCAATGCTGGAGTTCCCCAAGGATCCATACTTGGCCCTTTGCTCTTCTCCCTCTTCATTTATGACATTAGCGCCTCCATTCTTAAAGCTCGACACCTGCTATATGCTGATGACCTTCAGATCTATCTACACTGCTACCCATCAGAGTGCATAGGCATTACTCGCCTTAATGAAGATATCTGCCAGATACAGGCGTGGGCGGCTGCTAACCGTCTCCAGCTCAATGTTGGTAAGACTAAGGCTATCTTCCTAGGCGCTAAACGCTTGATTAATGTTCTGGACCTGCCTGGTCTGCCTCCACTTGGGAACCATGGCTCTAGCATTGAAGTGGTTGACTGTGTCAGGAATTTGGGTGTTTTCATCGACAGCAAACTGACTTTCTGCCCTCACGTTCGCCATGTGACCACCAAGATCAACCGTACTTTCTACCAACTCTACTCTCTTCGTGGATACACGGATGCTCCCCTACGCAAGCTGCTGGTAAATGCCCTGATCTTTTCTCATATTTTTTATTGCTTGGGCGTCCTGCAAGGGATTGGCTCTCTACTTGATGGGCAGCTGCAGCGCTTGGTGAATCGAGCTGTGAGGTTTGTCCTTGAGTTTCCGAGGGATGCTTCGATCTCTGGCCCACGATGCGAGCTTGAGTGGCTCTCTATCTCGAGCTACAGGACCTCAGCTGTTGCAGCGCTCATGTTCCGGGTAATGGAATCTGGCTCTCCATCTTCCCTGGCTGATCTTTTTGCCGAGTACTCATCCTCCAGGCCTCGTCGGCAAGTCTTGGCCCAGCAGGCTTTGGTAGTCCCTAATTTCCGCACGGAGACTTATAGGGCTTCCTTGGCAGTTGCTGGGCCCGAGGTCTGGAACAGTATTCCTGAGCGCATCAGAAACCTTCCATCAGTCATGGCCTTCAAGTTTCACCTGCGACGTTGGCTTCTGGAGAGGGAGCCCTAACATAGTGTTGACTTTGCATCACTATCTTTTCTTTTAGCTGTATCCTAACCTGAGTCCTCCTCTTCTTCTTTTTAATTCTGCTCATTCTTTTATTTTATTTTATATTATTTTTTTTTCACCTTTTGTCATTTTGTTTCTACCTCTCTGTACTTTTTGTTTAAACTTCTGAATAATAAACTTATTATCTTATCTTATCTTATCGATTCTAATCAATCTTATCCCTCGATATCGAATGAGAGAGAAGATATGGATTTTTTACGTGGACCATGATTTTCAGGGTCACATTACGTGTTGGATTCAAATGGCTCTTAATTCACGGTGAATTTTATGGCAGTTTTTCTGATCCCGTTTTGGCCATAGAGAAATAAAATTCATAACGATCTATTGCGCATTGAATGCTCAACCGATTGCCAGCTTTTTCATTCCTCCATCTCAAGTGACAGATAAGATATGGATTTTTCACAGGTCGGTGTTTTGCGACTTATCTTTGCTTTTTTGATCAATAACTCTGAAACAAAGCGTCGGAGAGAAAAATATTATTAGTTTTCGTCTCCAAATGAGCCCCTCGAACTACCCTCACGAGGATGACATATCATATTGGGACACCTTTATAATTTCGACGGCAGTTATCATCATAGTAGAAAATTGCAATCCAATTTTTTTCTCGGGTGAAATGATTATTTTGAAAAATCCAAATTCAGACATCTTGTATAACATCATTATGAAGCGCGTAAGTATTTAATTTTTCGAAAATGAACGGTTCACCCCCGAAAAAAATTGGATTGAAATTTTTTACTCTGATGGTAACCCGTCAAAGTTACATAGCCAGTTAAGGATGTTCTAGCCCCTTTCAGCCAATTTTCAAGTTTTTTATTGATTTCTGGCTAACTATCGATCGGATTGACGCGAAAAAATATAGCGTTTATGCGGTTTAATATTACTGTTTAATAATTAACGAAGGTTTATTACTGTGCAACCATTTTACTGCGTTTTTTATAAACTTTTCGAAACGTTTACAAAAGTTTAGAAAAAAACCCAGAAAAATGGTTGCGCAGTGATGAAACTTGGTGATTTATTGACCAATGACGAAATGCAAAAACTGTATTTTTTAGCGCCAATCCGATCGATAGTTTGCCCAAAACCTACAAAAAAACTGAAAATTGGCTGAAAGGGTGTAGAACATCCTTAAATAGTTCCTTAGAAATTGGAAAATTTCGTACTGAGCGATTGAATAAGGACTCGAGAACAATAAGACTCTGCTTCTATTTCACCCTTTCGGTAATCTGCATACGAAACATTTTAAGCAATTTCAATTCTTGCATTTTTTCCACCAAAACCTCGAGGATAGTTGATCGATCTTTGGTGTTTGAGATTGAATTTTATCTCCGAGATTATCAGAAATATGTTTAAAATTCCTTGAGACATTGGAATTAAAAGTTTTTTTTCAGAATTGTTCGAACTTTTGCGTGAAATCTCCACTTTGTTTTCTCCTAAGGACATTCATCATATGCTCCTCGAATGACTTTTCCACTTTTGCAGAATTTTCTTCCATATTTCCATTATGCTCAGCTACATCAATAGCTTGGTATTACTCTTGGTTGAAGATTAGACTTTTTTGTGGAGATTTTCCAAATAATCGCTAATGTGTTCGATATTTTCATAGACTTTCCTGATAGTTCCCGAGTCTTGAATGCAGATAGCTGGAATTGGAGTAACTCGCGCTGGTGAATACGTAAGAATCCTTCTATCGATGATTTCGCGATTATAGTGACATTGATTTAGAGCTTCAAGAGCGGCAAGTGGGATTGTTTTAATATGATCCCTTTCAGTTCGGCATGTCATTGAGAGTTCTCTAATTGAGAAGCCTCCAGACTTCTAAAAAAAGAGAATGTGAGTTTGTTGGAATTCTGCGTTATCTTCCTGGATTTTCAGAGAATTTTCATGTGATGTTATTGGGCTTTTCTGCAGGGCTTCGAAAACTGGAAGACTCTAGAGAGCTTTCTGGAAATTAAGGGAGTTATCGGCAATGTCAGTTTTGAATTCTGCTTCTCATGGTCCTGTCTTTGGAGTTTTTTCTCTAGAGGTTCGATCATCGGGAGATATTTTCTACTGTTGCCATTGACTTTTATGATTTTTAATTGTTTGGCACATGCTTCGAGCTCTTTGAACTCTTTGAGTGATCCAGTGATTTCAACTAGTTTTGCAGATTCCTTTAGGGTTTAGTTCTCCCTTGAGATTTTATTATCAGTTCCAAGTGGCATCTAACGTCATTCTTGTTTGTTTCTATTTTCAGGTCTCAAATCTTCCGTGCAAGACACCACTGACTTCGAAAAGTACTCCAGATTTTCATCGATTTTTTTCAATTCTTTATGATAAGAGACTTGACTATCTCATAATTTTTATAGATTTATTGATCATGAACTCTTCAAAGATCTTCAGAGAGCTGTTTTTTCCTTTCCCCATCAGAAATTATTTTTTAATGTGAATCATTCATAATTATCATTCATAATATTCATAATGATGATGATATCCAAATTATGAATTTCCTCGTGATTCTTCAATTTTTCCTTCAATCTGTGGACTCTCTATAAACTTCGAATCGTCCGGAGAAAGTAAATTTTTAAAATGTTTTACTTTCGAAGAGAATTGGGAGATCAACAAATTTAATTCCTTCTTGAAACCATAGTGATTAGTTGTAAGTCCCTTGTATTTGTCTTTTACTTCGCACAGCTATTTCATCAATTCATCACTCGCATCTTTCACTGCCTAATTATAGTATTTTCAGGGCGAATGGATGCATCATTCGCAATTTTTGTATATTCATAATTCTCCATCGGCTGGACTCCGTAATTTTTGAAGCTTCAGTTCCATGAATTGATGTTTATTAATTAATATTTCCATTGCATATGTTTGGCAAGAGATTTCGTCTTCAAAAATTTGTAATGTATCAATTTCTTGATTTACAAATCATTCCCCAGTTGGTAAGGTAAGGGACTCGAGAGTGTAACAGAGAGTTGAATTTTACATGAATTTGAGCATAGGCAGCTAGATTTCTCTTCCTATTTCTCCTTCATTATGTAGTGACGTAGTTACTTGATGCAGGTATACATGTACTCTTGTTGTACTTGGTGTAGGCATTGTTTAGTCGATAGAGGCGCTTCATCTGAAGAGTTTCTTGTGATAGACTAATGACGCAAATGAAAAAATGACCATTTTAAAAGAAAAATTGGTTCACATCTGGCGAGAAAAGAGGTTCAGAAGAACTTATCGAGAGACATTTTGTAAGCAATTCGTCTTTTTTCCAAATTGTCACTATTTTTTTCTCTTATGTGGAATGTCGTATTTAAATGTATGTTTGCTAGCTCCCTAGTTATTCCGCACGTAATATTTACAGAATTTTTTTTTCCGAAGAAGTTGTAAATTTAACCCGGAAATCCTAGGGAACAGAGGGAAATATTTTCATAAGTAAGTCGAGAACATACACAAAACTCAATATTTAGAATTCAAGTATTTTTAGAAGAGAGGGATAAGAAATAATTCATCATCTAGCATTGACAAAAAAGGGTGCCAATTGGAGGTAGTGAAGCAAGTGGAACAAAGAAGAACTCTGTCAATCACGAAGACACCATCATTCTATCAACAATTAGATAGCCAGTCCAATACCAATTAATCGTCAAAGGAGATTCAGTGCTATTCATGAATAAACGTTGTCCCTGTTCAATGAGGCACGATTAGAAAAAAAATCTAAATCAGGAAATCGAGACATAGTGATGACAGCCTCAAAAATCGACGAATGCTAGAATGACTTGAAGATGAAAGAAGAATCATGTTAGGTGAAATCAACACTACGGATTAAGAGTCAAACACTTGTAGGAGTACAATTCCACAACATGCAGCAATTAAATTAGTTTAGCATATATTTTCATAATCTTCACTCTTCAACAGAAAGTGTATAGATTATCAATGATAATCATTGATCCTCTCTCGTTGGACCAGATCTTCTATTACGAACTTCAACATAGAGGATATTCGTATGTACCAATCCTTTTGTAATAAAATTGCTGATAAGTCTGGATTTTATGTGAAAAAAAATTTAATGTCTTTTGTTGAGTTGACGGCAATAGAAAAAGATAGTTTTGATTGGAGATTGGCGGTCAGTACGATTCTCAATAAAGTTTATAAGGGAGATAACTCATTGGCAAATTATTGTGCACAGGGTGCTAGACAGGGATCGGCATTAATCATTACTTTGGTAATGATTACAGCTCAGATTGATGATTATATTTGTAATCCATTAATCTCTCCACTGATTTGTTGATTACAAGACACATCGGCAATCAGGACCCAAAACTCTTGAATATTTAATCAATCGATAATCATAACGTAAATGTGCTTGATTACTTAATAATTCATCAATCGCAAGTTGTATTGATGAATTACTCCATCAATCGTCAATCAATTAAAAAAATTATTTAATTATTTCATCAATCGTTGATTTGACTGAGAAATTATTTGATTAATTAATTAAGCGTTAATCTGACTCAAAAATTATTTGATTATTTGATTACACGTTAATTTCATTTAAGACTTCATTGATTGAACAATTCGTAATCAGAACTGAAACTTAATCTATTACTCTGTCAGATTACTAAATACTCATGTTTTTAGGAAAAATGAGGCAAGACCCTTTTTATTATATTTTTTAAATTTAATATCATGATTTTTTCCATTTTATCATATTAAATACAATCAAATTTTTTTCATTTTTTAAAATTTTATTTGTTCCTTATAATAAAATCACAAAATGAAACTTGAAAAATTCCCAAAAATTCACATAAGAAGAATTGCAAAAGAATAAGTTATATAGAAAAATCGACCTTCATCGGCTTTATTCTATGAACAAATATCTATTAATAAATGCATAGGAAAATTGCAGAATTTTTAATAGAATTTGTGCAAAAAATGAAATTTTTCAACAGAATTTTAATAAAAATCTCATACAATTCTTATAGAGTTTCAAAGAAAATCAATAAAATTTTTGGGAGAAAGCGACATATTTTGACATAATTTTGTTTGTTAGTCATTTATGATATTTGTTTTTTTAGTTCAAAGTTGCATAAAAATTTCGTACATATATGGCGGGAAAAGAGGGAAATTCCTATTTATTTCCGTTTTTGTTAATTATGAGAATCTAGAATCTATTTTTTTTGTTAGTAACCGAGATGATTCGGTAATGTGCCTTCTTGAAAATTATTGGAAAATTATCATTAAATGTATTGTGTTATGTTATACTATCAAGGGATTTTATTTCCACTATACGGTGGAGGGTCCTCTATCCACTACCACAAGATCAGCACTCATAATAAATGGATACAAGAATCCAAAAAACATCAAATATACACACAATCCTGATACATAATTCCTTTAGTATTCAAGTATTTTTCATTGTCAATGAATAATTGATTAAGTAATCGAATAATTGTGAATTTCAATTACTGATTGCTTATAAAACTGAAAAATTCAGGATCTCGAGTAGTGGTTAATTAAAAAATCGAACAAGCTCCAGCATCAATTAATGTTTACATAAATAATCATATATTTACCGGATGTGATTAAAAATTAATCAGATAAATCAAATAATTGGAATGTCAATTATTGATTAATCAATTTAATCGGTTATTGCCGACCTTGATTGCCGATTAACCAAGTAATCGAGAATATTCCAATTTTATGCTTGATTACCGGAATAATAAAAAAATTTTGTCTTCGGATTATGTAATTGATGAAGTAATACATTAATCATAATTCTCGATTACGATTATGCCGATCCCTGGTGCTAGAGCTGGTGGCAGATCAGGAATCTGGCCCCGTTTATATGCTGGCTTATATAGTAAGATTTCTTGTTTTTCCTTAGTTCAATATATTGACCACAATCTACATTGATTTTTAATAAAGTGAATTATTTTCAGAATGGATTTGTAAAACTGCTGGGAAAGATGACGTTATAACTGAGGAAGAATTTACAAAGTGTATTAATAAAAAAGCTGCAAACCAACGGCTAAAGAATCGTTGCATCTGAGAAATTTTCAAATATTATATTTCGAAAGAATGCATAACAAGTTACATCTTTATTTGTTGAAGCCATCGATTTTCAGGGATAAAATCATGAAATATGTTTAAAAAGCAAACCATATATGAGAAGTTCATCTTTTTCATATATAATTTACGATAATGGAAGAGAGATCACAGGTTGTGCAACTTTCATTGTGTCAATTAATTAATTAATAATTATAGGTTACTGAGTAATTACATTTATTTATTCATTAATACATAAACATTACTAATGAAATGTATAACACTATTTAATTTTATTTAAATATCTTAAGAGTGAGAGGGGACAGAACCCAGTACAGGGGAACGGTGGGCGAACGGCGGGGGGGAGCGACAGCCGGTCTGGCCAGATCTTGATAGGACTGGACAGATTTTGAACAAATTCTCCCTGAACCTAATAAGTCCTGAAACGGGAAATAACCAGATCTAGTTAGGACTAGAACACAATGGAGAACGAATACTTCCAAAACCTATCCAATGCTGTTGAGTTCCCAAAACAATCAGACTTGTCAGAATTTGGTAGACCCAGTTATTCGACTCAGGAACAGTCACATGGCTTATGCCGAATCGGAGTTCTACCCTGTTTGTAATATTTATATAATACATGATAACTCACGAATCCACGAAATGATATTTCTATAGTCATACATCTCATAATGTATCATACTATGTATACAATATCCAATCGATTTTCTATACGCCTATTCTAAATGCAGGGAAAAATGGAGGGCAAAATCGATTGTCACGACTGCTGAATAATTTGGAATCTGAAGGGAATTCTTGATGAATGTCTAACACTTTGTGCCTCAGAATGCTGAAAAAAATCTCTCTATCTTTCCATTCAGAACTTCGGACAATCAGTTTTGCCCCGGTCTCCCCTCCCTCGATTTTTCTATATTCAGTCAACGGCGATATACATAAATAGATTAAATACAGTGGGGCCTGCCCATTTATCCATCAGCTGTCATCTCACCGGAGAAACTCAGACATCTTCACGTTTATTCATCATAATTTTAATCAACACAAGGGGATGATGAAAATAATCACATATTGGGGGTAAATTACGATTCTTTGACACTTGTTTTTATTCATTTTTATATAAATAAAAATTATTCAATATTTCTTCAATTCTATCAAATCGAGAAAAAGAGATAAACTGCTTTTCTTATGAAAGGATTGGTGAAAAAGTGAGATTGTTGAAGTGATGAAGCCTTTATTCGTTCTTTCTTTATGGGAGCATCGAATGTTGCGATTAATATGAAAAAAAATCGTGATGGTAGTCGGGAATTCGTTGCAATACTAAAGGTAAAGTGGCGGCCACGTGTGGTATAGCAATGGAAGGAGGCTTAGCTTAGGTTAGAGCTTCCCTCCCCCTGGATCATTACACGGCGACCGCCATCAGGGACCTAGTGGAGGCCCACAAGTGCCTCGCAAATGCTACTCACTACCATATGCAATAAAGCAAGAGAGAAAAAGAGAGAAAAAGAGAGAGAGAGAGAGAGAGAGAGAGAGAGAGAGAGAGAGAGAGAGAGAGAGAAAGGACGGAAAAAAAGAAAAAAAAGAGAACAAAAACCCATACCCGAGAGACCGGGACTCAAGGGACCTCATCCCGTCGACTCAGTTCGAACCCATCCTTGGAAACTTGCGGTTCGACGCAACTCAAACTTGAGCCTTGTAATTCATAGTAAGACACGTGTTTTGTTCAACTGAAGTAAACAAAAAGTAACGATAATAGATGTCGAATCGATGTAGATTTTTCGTGAACACGGATATGTTATCGTGATTCCGTCATAACTCTTCTCATAATTTTGATATGACTTTATTGTCAAGAGAATATTACTGTGCAGAAATATCATTCTGGTTTCAACCATTAACCTTCATTCGAAGTCTTCCCTTGGGAACAAAAAGTCTGAGGATTTTTGTTGAGTTTTGGATAACAGTTGCACTTGATTGACTGAAGCAACAGTTGGTGAGTAATTCTTTTATCCTTACATCCGTACACTGAGAGAAAAATAAACAAGTTCTTAAACAAGTCTTATTGGGGCCAACAAAATCGCCAATTGAAAATTGCCGACAAAATCAAATTGTTTGATTCGAATTTGAAGTCTCAAACATCAATAATTGCTTTAGTTTATAACAACGGAATATTCAGCGCAAGAGGCAGATAATTGGTACGAGACGAGGCCTTTTTAGGATGAAAATATTTCATATAGAGGAAAATTTATCGTGGTATCATATGTGATACCGCGAAAGCTTCAAAATTATCGGGTATTTTCCGATAGGTTCCTTGCAAACAAACAAAGGAGTCAAGTTTTTCAGGCTAAAAATCACGAGTGCGAATCATAAGTGTAAAGCAAGAGAATTTTTCCATCCAAATTTCAGCCAACCCATGCAGGATTTGCCGATATATAAAGAAAGAGCACTAAAGTTCGTAAACAGAATACATAGAATTCAAGTTCAGGCTGCTCACGAACTGTAGTGGTCAACTGTACAATACGGCCAAACATTGGTCCAATATCCGGGCACCAAACGTCGGGGCCCCGATGAAATGGATGGATAGTATGCATTCATCCTCTTTCCTAATATACAGAATATAGATATCGATACCCCGAATGAAAGCCTAGATATTTTAAGAATAATAAGAATTCATTGTAAAGTAATTAATTAACTCTTCTCATCAAAGTTACACTTTCATTAACTAATTATTGATAATCACATTTGCGGATTCAAACAAACACACCATGTGCTATTTATATCGCCGAAAAAAATTTGTCGTCAGACGAAATTTTAAATGGCTCAGTGGACAGCGCGCTTGACTACAGATCAGAAGGACCCGCGATCGAATCCCACCGGGGGCAATTTTTTATTTTTTTGAATTAAATTTTTTTCTTTTTTGGTTTACTGGAATGGATAAGAAGGGTTATAAAACGATTATAAACTATTGGAACTCGTATGTATGAACTATTTTAAAATATTGTTTCACCGATGGTTGGCTGATAATCGACGCCGATATTGGCCGTACATCGGTGTCTATGATGGCCCGAGGTAACGTCCCAACGTTCGGCCGAATATCGGCCGAAGATCGCAACCAATTATCGGGGAACTCGGCGCCGAGTTTGGCCCGATGTTCGGCCACTTTGTATTGCCCTGTATGGGAAAGGAATTGCACCATAAGATGAAATCAATCTGTCAGTTTCGGCGAACGGTTCACTCAATTGAATGATCTTTTGTTTTTTTATATAGCAACTACCAAAGAAAATTATCAAAAAATTATCAGCTATAATACCCCTCGACCTTTAAAATTCATCGGATATTTCCCTCAAGTTTTCCTGCATATCAACGATCGGGATCAGTTTTGCAGATTAAAATCCCGAGCGCGCAGCGCGAGGGGTATTCTGATGACAATTACTTCAATTCTGATTTTGGCCCATCAGGGTGCAGTGTTCGGAGTTACGGGACATATTTCAACAAAATGTGAGGAATATCTGTCGAATTCGTAGAAAACAATTCACAGACTACAGGGAAATTATCAGTCTGACAATTTCCCTGCAGCCGGGGAAATTATCAGTGTGAAACGCATCACGTGACCACGAATTCTGCACTTTGATTGGTCAAAATTAGAATTGAGGAAATTGTCAGTTGAAAACCCAATAGGTTGTACCACGTGACGTCGAATGGTGGAATTCTATTGGCACAAATTTGGATGGGAAAAATTTTCTCAAAAAATTTTTTATCCCCAAGTTAGAAGGTTGCCACCATACCATTATTATTTCATTTCAGGATTCATTTATTGTCTGTGATTATTGAACAGCCGAAATGAAAAACTGCTATCAGTTGTTTCGCATAAAACGAAGATTTTTCGGAAGCAAAATATGTATGAAAGTTTCGAATAATGAAAAAAAATGCTAGAAATGACATTTTTTGTTTGAACAAAGGATACAATTTTTTTGAAACTACTAAATCTATTTTTGCAACAAAAATATTCCACTGCAGTGCACTTTCTGCATGTTGGGCATAAAAAAATCTGTTTTCGATAATTAAAAAAAAAATTTTTTTTGTCACAAGTATAACTTATTTGAGAACTCAATCGTTTTTCTCTCAGTATACACTCTGTTAGACTTTTCTATCCAATACCTACTGTCAGGGTGAAGAGAATAGACCCGAAGGCCCCAACTTCGGAGCCGGCTCTTGTATTGAATCATCACACAAATTATCATCTTCATCTTTCTTCTGATTATTTAGCATATTCAAAATATAACAAGTTTAGTTACATAATAATTTTTTAATTCGACAGTCTGACTTTTGGAATAATTTTTTTCATACATTTAGAAAATTGTGAATTTCTTCAGTCGCGGCTTAAGAATTGACTCGGTCGTAGTATCCGTTGATGTGAATAAAATATTTTCCTCATTTTCCAACGAATCATGGTTTTCTGTCCTCTATAAGTTATAAATTAAAATAATTACTTTTACATATTTCATTCCCAAAAATTCCTAGAACTATGAAAATGATTAAAATGTGATAATTGACGACCTGGAAAAGGCCATAGAAATAAGGTCAAGGTCACAGATACATTTACTGTATTCCCAACTAAAAAAATTAAATGTATGGTGAAGAATATTACAAGATCTAGGGTTTTATACTTTTCAACCCGATAGTAGACGTGATTTTTTTAGGCCTCTGATTGATATTGTTAGAGCTCAACCTGTTCCTCCAACAAACATTCGTATAATGTTGAACTATTCGAAACGAGTTCTAAAAGGTGATCAAAGACGTTTAGGTGATTTTTTTTAGAAATGTGAATGAGTGTAGCTTCGGAAAAATGACTTCCAAAAAATGAATAAATAAACGTAAGTCTGAAACCTACTGGTTTTACATCACTCCAATTGATTCAGATCGACACAGAACCAGCCCATTTAGGGAGTTAAGACTACAGAGGGAAGATAAGGAATCGGCGTATCTCAAAAGAAATTAGTGAGAAAAATTCACAAAGTGAATTCACAAACGCATTGATTTGGTGGAGTTCAATTTGCTCTTGTTTGCAATTCGCTCGGAAAATCTATCAAATTTGATTGAACTTAGAACTGTGAGGGGAGAGTGGGGCAAAATGATACGTGGGGCAAAATTAAACAGCCAAAAAACGACTGTGATGCAATTCTAGCAAACAAAATTTTTTTTGTATCAACTTTTTTTTATTATTGGGAGTACTGATGAGAATAATAATTTTCTATTCGGTAAACAAGAACACAAGAAAATCACTGATATTCAAGACTCCTATATAGCGTATTGACTTTTTTGCACTCGTATCGGCATACCTGTCATTCCTTTTACTAAAGAAATCCGAATATTTTTCCAGAATATTCAGCTAAAACTCAAGCTGCTACGAAAAATTATTTTGTCATCTTAAAGCGGTCGAAACAACCTCTGTATCAGTAAAAAATTTCAGATTGTCTTGCGTTTTCAATTTTCAATTGCTATAAACCAAAAATTTCAGCTACCGTCTAATCTAATAGTAAGATGCGTTGTTTTTGAAAGAAGCGACGAAAGAACGATTACAAAAATGATTTAAAAACCTTCAGAAATACATAGTAAATAAATATGACGTTTTTTTACCCCTCCTGGGAAAACGGCTTACAAACTATTGTTCAACTTCCTAAACACATGGACACATGTTCGTTTTTTTTACCAATTTGGAGACTGTTATCCCATGTTCCATGTCAGGTCACGTGGTTTCTACCGAGGACCTTACTGAGTATCAAAGTCGCCCGTTGCCATTCCGTTCCCGGGAGACTGGATACCTCTCTATTGTAGAGTAGCCCTTATAATCGTTCCGTCAGACGTAATACGATAATCAACTATTAGTCGTAGTTGGCACCACGCATTTTCGAGCGCATTGTATACACGAATTATGCACGTCTTCTCTACAACTAATTGGCGTCGATGCCTATATCATTTTTATATTACTTGAATTTACGTGAAAAGGACGACTTTTAGAAACATAGTATGAAAGCTAGCGTGGCCCATTTTACGGGTATTGCTGAATATTTCCGATTTCGCCTCAAAAAATGATTCATCAGTTGATAAAATAACCCTGTAAATTTTTTCATCTTTTCAAAATGAAAACATTTTGATGGTTGCGCCGTGCGTTTAAAGTTTGACTAACATTTTTGACCTACTGGCAGTAGAGGTCATAAAACTTGGGTAGAAGTTGAATATCCTTAATGATACGTCCGTGTCAGGTAGTAAGTATGGCTCCAAGTGAGGGTTTGGGTGTGTCACCCAGGTAATATGTCTCTTACAGTTGCAAACAGTACCCGGGAAAGGCTTTAGAAAAGGAGAAAACTATTGTTAAGGTACTAGTAACTAATGTTTTTTTAATCGATAGATTTTGACATGTAGATCCAATTTTTTCAATGGTTTTTTCCATTTCGAGTGGGGCGCATATAAGAAAAACACTTAAAAAAACCTTTCAAAGGCCTTTTTACTGATTTGTGAGAAAATGGTCAACTTTTTTATACAATTTATTTTTAAAGTTCTCAAAAAGTCCTACATTTTTTGTCTTATGTGTTTTCTTGTTTAATCACGTCCTGAGCTAGTAATTTCACTTAGTTTACAAATATGATTAAAAGATGGAAGTACTAGTGGCTTTTTTTCTTATATACCGACCGATATTTTGTAACATTCAGTAGAAATTTTGTAAATAGTTTCCATGTTTTTGGATGATTCATTCATAAAAGAATGATAATAAAGGACAAACCTGTGATAACTTCTTCATTAGTAGCACTACAGTTGGCAGAATGGGGGTAAGGCAAACCCGCACTAATGTCAAGGAGTGGTGGAAGAGAAGATTCCATTTATTAGATCAGCGAAATAATCCATCAACATTTCATGTAGGGGAGGGTGGGGCAAAATTGAATGGCGGGGCAAAATAGAACGCGGGGCAAAATGGAACGGTACAAAAAACGAATAAGAGCGAAATTCAGACAACTTTTTTTTTTCACCTTATGTGAGCTCAAAAATGATGATTTTAGGTTAAGTCAGTGACATCAGTCTACTCTGTAGTTATTGCTATTTTGTAATCTAAGGGAGATAGGAGAATTTTGATAAGAACCTTTTTGTAGAGAATTTCAAGGGCTAGAAAAAAGGTCATTATAAAAATTTTGCTATCTTCATTGTAAAAATGATAATTCAAGGTTAAAAAACTGAAGAAAAATCTGATGTCTGTAAATTCAATTATAGAGTAATAGACGATTATAGATAAATAAATAAGACCTTTGGAATATTATTATTGTTCTATGAATAAATTGAATATTAAAAAAAGGTCCTATAGTTTTTGAAAACCAAAATTCACTGCCGTTCTATTTTGCCCGATTCTCCCCTTTTCTTGAAAATTAATAGAAATCTGGAAAGTTAATGTAAATGAATTTTTGAATGTTCAATTGATTGAAAATTGAAGAATACATTATATGATTTAGTCTACTAAAGTTTACTAACGTTTTGACTGAAAAATCAGATGAGTTGAGGAATTCTCATCTTTGTGCTCTTCAAAAATTTCGAATTCGAATGAATTTTCGAATGAAAACCCCGAATCATCATTTTTGAGCTCACATTAGGTGAAAAAAAAAAGTTGTCCGAATTTCGCTCTATATTCGTTTTTTGTATCGTTCCATTTTGCCCCGCGTTCCATTTTGCCCGTCGTTCCATTTTGCCCCACAGTTCCATTTTGCCCCACCCTTCCCTAGCAATTTTTTAAAAACTTCACCTTCTTTGTTTTTTTTTGTATTCTGTAGTCTGATTATTCTCGATATATTGAGAATTGGATAGTTCTCATGGACAAAATATATTTTTTCAATCTGAAGGAAAACGTATGAAATTGACTAAAATGGTTCGAAAAATAATGATATAAAATAGAGTTGAAGGAAATAAGTATAATTGACCTTTTGAGTTGAATAAACGCTCCCAGGATTCCTTCGGATTAAGTTAGATTTGTCTAATGCCTTTTTTGTTACAAATGTAGTTGACATTTCTTTCAAATATACGGGAAATATAAAATCCTCAATATATAAAAAATAATCAAAGAGTAAAAAATTAAAAAAACANGATGATTCATTCATAAAAGAATGATAATAAAGGACAAACCTGTGATAACTTCTTCATTAGTAGCACTACAGTTGGCAGAATGGGGGTAAGGCAAACCCGCACTAATGTCAAGGAGTGGTGGAAGAGAAGATTCCATTTATTAGATCAGCGAAATAATCCATCAACATTTCATGTAGGGGAGGGTGGGGCAAAATTGAATGGCGGGGCAAAATAGAACGCGGGGCAAAATGNAAAATCCTCAATATATAAAAAATAATCAAAGAGTAAAAAATTAAAAAAACAAAAGAAAAAGAAGTTATTAAAAACTTGATACATGAAATATTGAAGAACAATTTTTCTGGCCTAATGAATGGAATCCCCTCTTCCACCACACCCTGATATTATCGTGGATTTTCTGTGCCCCCTTCTGCCACCTGAAGCGTAATACTGACGCACTACAGTCATCATAGAAGGTTTTCCTCTTTTATTATCGTTTTTTCATGAATGCATCATCCTAAAACATGAAAACTATATACAAAATTCGAGCAAAATCTTAAAAGCTACCAATCAGTAGGAAAAACAGTCACTAATACTTTCATTTTTAATAACATTTATAAACTAATTGAAATTACTATCAGGACGTCTCTAGACAAAAAAAGCAGAAAACAAAAAATGTCTAACTCATTGAGAGCTTCAAAAAAGCATTTTGAAGGACTTTTAAAATTTGTAAAATTTTGTCAGAAATTAGTAAAAAATTTACCATTTCCTCACAATGTGTGAAAAAGGGCTTTTTAGAGGCTTTTTGTTATTGTTTTTCTTATATGCGCCCCACTTCAAATGCAAACAATCATTAGCAAAGTTTGATCTACGTGTTAATATCTATCGATTTAAAAAGAATTAGCCACTTGTACGTCAACGATCACTATATAAACGCAAATCGGGCTGCTTGCAGCTCTATGATGTGAGTTTAGTCCCTTCCCGGCGTAGGTTAGTTCGGTAGGTCAAAATTTTTACCTACCCATGCAGGATTTGCTGATATATTCAATACGGCCAAACATTGGTCCAATATCCGGTCGCCGAATATCGGGGCCGATGAAAGGCCAAGAATCGGCCCAATATCTGCTCGCCGAACCTCGGGTCCCCGATGAAAGGCCAAACATCTGCCCAATATCTGCTTGCCGAACATCGGGGCTCTGATTAAAGGTCAAACATCGGACCAATATCTGTTTGCCGAACATCGGGGCTCTGATCAAAGGCCAAACATTGGTCTAACATCCGGACACCAAACGTCGGGGCCCCGATGAAAGGCCGCTCCACGACCGTGTGTGTGTGTGTGTGTTACTAGGTATGTACGTGGTCAAAATTTTGGTTAACGATTTCTCGTGAACGAATTGTCCGATTTGACTTTTTTTTTCAATCGATAGGTTTTCATTCAACTTAGAACGGATTAGATTTTGACTGATATCTGTTTAGTGGTTTTTGAGTATTCCCGGAAAGAAAATTTCAAAATCACAAAAAAGCAAGGAACACTTTCTTAATCTCATGAAAATTACATATAGAACGATTATAATGAAGAAAATTTCATATTTCTCTTCGATTCTATCCAAAAATTGCCGTTTTTCTATCAATAAATGAGAAATAAAAAAATTCCAATTGGAATACATCGTTATCGACTGGCGCCTCTACTTATTGGTCACTAACTCATCTGAAGTTAGTTACTAAGAAAGTGTTTTGTTTTTCCAAATTTCTCATTATTTATATCACTCCGATGTTAATATTAACTCTCAATACTAGAAATCTTATCGTATTTCGAGTTAAGAGAAATATTATATGAAAACAAATGCTGAAATCAGTGGTGTACTTCGTCTCATGAAAATGCGACACATTTCTCATGAACGCGACATCTTTTGATTGACCAAGTTTTTGCATCTACTTCCGGCATGTACACCGACTGTGTCGAACCGGCGTGGGCTTTGATAAAATTATCAAGTGAGAACTGTGTTTACCAAAATGTCGCTTGAGTATGACTTTACGAGCAGTGCGGAAATCGATGCTTTCCTCCCTGGCAATGTAATGATGTGAGTATAGTTATGAATATCATGTAATTAAAAACAAGGGTTTCTCATGAACAATTAAACAGAGTATTGACAGTTGAAAAGGATTCTTTTAGTCAAAATGGGAGGAATAATAATATCGGGAAGTTGTTGGTGCAACCCGTCCGACGGGTCAGACCCACATGAATACATCCGCTACCAATCCACCCGCAATGGGAGCGAGCGCAGCGAACGACCAACAGCCCAATCCACTAGTTTGAATAAATGGATGGATAGCATGCATTCATCCTCTTTCCTAATATACAAACTATAGACATCGACACCCCGAATGAAAGCCTAAATATTTTAAGAATAATAAGAATTAATTGTAAATTAATTAATTAACTCTTCTCATCAGAGTTACACTTTCATTAACTAATTATTGATCATCACATTCGCGGATTCAAACAAACACACCATGTAGTATTTATATCCCCGAAAAAATTTGTCTTCATAAGAAATTTCAGATGGCTCAGTGGATAGCGCGCTTGACCCGAAATTCTATGGAATTTGGGTGCCCACCAATGTGAATCATTAAGGGTCTTTGAAAGAAAATGTTTAAGAACCTCATTGTTTCTATACCGCTCAAAACACTCCAACTACCAATATCAAGTGAGAAATAAATACCTATATGATCGTGCCAAGATTCCCAGAATCGATAATTTCATGATGAAACTGGCCCGAAATTATTACGAAAAAATGAAGGATATCGATAACGAAACAATCAAAAATTTGCTAAAATTCGAGAACCTGGAAGCAATTCAGAGAGCTAAGTGTGGCAACATAAAGCCGCAATACTTCACAGCCTATGATAAAATCGGTCTATTCCAGGATGAAATGAATAGACCAATTCTCTATCACATCCCCAGACATAAAAAAAATAATAAGATCCCAATAGACGATTTTCTGAACAAGGAGTTGAAGTATTCAAGAGAAATCCCCGACAATGATATCGAGGATTTCTACAGGAATACCCGTAAATATCGGTGGCTAAATGACGCTGACAAATTCATTCCAGAACTCAAAGCCAGACATAAAATATTTCTCGAAAAAAATAAAAATAGAAACAACAATAGATTTAGAAGGAATAATTTCACACCACCTTAATAATTTATATGTAGAATTCTCTAAAAAGTGAATAGATAAAGTATTTTCTTGAAAAAATTCAAAAACAGTTACGAAAAGACTGACATTAAGTCAAATACCTCAATAGAATTATATTTAGTCATAAATAAATTAGAAAACACCTAAAAATGAAGAATAAAAAATGACCGACAATATCTTCTTCCCCCATACAAAATCCAGGGAAAAACAAACCTCAGTCAACACAAAAAAGATTAAAACGAATATCAAAAGCGTTTGTTTTTATACAATAAGTTTTTCAATTTTCTTTTTTTTTCTCTTTTATCTTTTTTTTTCGAGCGCATATAAAATCTCCAAAAAAATATTACCAAATCTCAAGGCAAAGGTTTATAAACCGCACAAACAAATATAAAAATAATAAATATCATAAAACTGATAAACTATTTAACTCGAGTGTCATGGAATGACCATTGGTTAATTATAGAGCAGAGATCAAACATCAAGTTTTTTTTATGTACCTGTTTTTTTTTTGTATATATTGTAAATATCTGTAAATACATAATGTAAAAATTGAATAAAAACATGGTTAAAAAAAAATACCGCGCTTGACTACAGATCGGAAGGACCCGCGATCGAATCCCGACGGGAGCAATTTTTTATTTTTTTAAATTTAATTTTTTTCTTTTTTGGTTTGTTTGAATGGATAAGAAGGGTTATAAAACGATTATAAACTATAGGAACTAATATGTATGAACTATTTTAAAATTTTGTTTCACCGATGGTTGGCTGATAATCAACGCCAATATTGGCCGTACATTGGTGTCTATGATGCCCCGAGATAATGTCCCAACGTTCGGCCGAACATCGGCCGAAGATCGAAACCGATTATTGGAGGATTCGGCACCGAGTTTGGACCGATGTTACCCCACTTTGTATTGCCCTGCATGGGTAGGCTCAATTTCTGTGTTTACGACCGTTGTAAAGGCACCACATGGGCCGGACACCAGCCTTTACTGGAAAATTTAGGAATTATCTTTCGCATTTTTTTCAGAGTTCAATTGGTGGGGAACAAAATTTTTTTCTTTTAATTATTGTCAGAAAGTTCCATAATCCATCAACCGAATCGAGATGAAAAACGGCCAGATACCCAGCGTGCTAGAGGCGTCTAAAAATCACTGAATTGAGTAGAAAAGAGGATTTTCATTTTGGTAAGTAATAAGTTTTCTGTTGAGACAAAAATTAATTCTGTTCTTAAACCTCCCTCTGAACGGTTTACGGAGAGGTAACACCGAGGGATGGAATAATTGAGTCTTTAAAAAATTATTGACACACTCGATCTCTACGATGCGTATAAAAGTCCGTAAGACATAAAACTACACGGCGCAACCTTCAAAAATGATTCATAAATTTTGAAAAAATTTACATCTACTTTCCATGTTATTGGTTATCCTTATCAAATACGAAAATTATGAAATTCAATTTTTTTACATATGAGCCATCCTAATGAAAGCCATATATCATGAACGTGTAAAATTTCGACGATGTTCGTCTTGTTGACCATCGTCACGTGTATTCTATGTATTTTGAACGATCAGATGTTTACTGGGTATCTCCACAAATGAATCCCACTTCCCTGTTCGATTGCGATCTCAACGTCCACTAGTCAGCTTGCACCCTAACTCTCCAGCAGCCAAACTAAGACTTCATAATTGCAAGGGATGGGCAATGTTTTTAAACACATCGATTATCGAAGAATCGGTATTTTTCAAAAACATTGTTTTTTTTTTAAATCGAAACAGGGTTGATTAATTGACAAAAGCATCCTAAATATTTTCTGTGGGTAGACGTTAGCTGCAATGATTGTTGACTATTATACATATTAGTATTAATAGTAGTTGTAGCCGATGAACTAACCTAAAAAAACAATAGACGATTGGACTTGTCCACTTACCATTTATAACGTACATATTGTGGAAATAGTACATTACATGCCCGAGCCTTGGAAAACAGATCACCGCCCCCCACGTGCAAGATTGCCTTCCGAGCCGAAGGCGAGGTGGAGGGTGACATGTTTTCCATGGCGAGGTGTGTATATTAATTTTCAGGTCCCGTGACACGAAAATAATTTTTTTTCATTCCGGCCGCGAGGCAGCGCTTCCGGACGCGGAGCGGAGCGTCCGTGAAGCGCTGCCTCGCGGCCGGAATGACAAAAAATACTGTTCATCATACGGCCAAAAAAAATTTTTCTAGTTCATATGATTGTAGCCCTCGCCTTCGGCCCGGGCTGCAAACTCATATTCGCCAGAAAAGTTTTTTTCGGCCTAGTGACGAAATATACTATTTTGTGTCACGGGACCTGAAAAACCCCATTTTCGTGGCGTTGCGCGCCACGAAATTGGCGCTTATCAGGTCCCTCCATAAGAAAATTAATATACACCCCTCGCTATGGAAAACATATCACCCTCCCCCACGTGCTTGCCATCCTCGCCTTCGGCTCGGAAGGCAATCTTGAACGTGGGGGACGATGATCTCTTTTCCAAGGCTCGGACATGTAATGTACTATTTTCTGGTTCAGATGAATTATCATATTTTTTCATTATCAATCTATGGACATTATTATTCGATAAAGAAAGTGAAAATTTTGTTAGCTTGGTCAAAACCATCAATGTTTAAAAAATCGAGGCATGAAAAATCGGTTTTCGATTAGTCGATTAGTCATAGATTAGTTATCGCTGAGTATGTTCTCTCCTCATTCGCAACTTCGGAAGATTTTTCATATATTTCTTATATAGAGGCAACGATATAAATAATTTTCACCAATGTTATCCATAGTTCTCTTTTGAAGTAATATGAAATATTTTATTTATCATTCAATTGATTAGATTGGGACGATTTCAATTTTCTTTTTTCATTCGACTGAAATTCAGCATCACATTTGCATTTTCGCCCTCTGGGTCTTCCCCTGGGCCTTCCTCTGGACTTTGGATTATTATTCTCATTAATACTCCCAATAATAAAAACAAGTTGATAAAAAAATAGTTGATTAAAATAGTACAGTAGTAAAAAATAGTACATTAAAGTACAAGGGCAAAAATTCCGTTTTCGACGAATGTGAACTTTACAGACCGAGCCGGTGGCGAGGTTTATGCCCGCCCAGATAAGAATTACATAGGCTGACGATGAGAACAAGCCTGTATGAGTCCAGGGTTGGTGAGGCTCAGTTATTCAGGCCTGGGATAGGCTTGGTTTCACTGTTCACTTGAGCTTCAAATGAGGATGATTAAAGGGGCCATCGGCGAGGCTCAATTCAGGCCTAGTCCAGGCTTTCAGTATTTAGGCTCAGTACGTCAAAGCTTATTCAGGGCTCAGCAAGGCCTCGAAAATTAAAGTTACTTCCGATTAATTTCCTCAATTTTTATATCAATACTCATCAGCTAATGGTGGTGAAAATATTATCATCATCTACAAACATAGCTATAATTTTCCGCCAAGTTATCTAAGCTAACCCCAGGCCAGGCCTAGAGCAGCTCTTTGTGCACGAGGCTACATAATTATTATTATTCTTATCTATAATTGATTAATCAATCGATTCTGAACTCATAAATCCATCGGACCTATCATTTATTCAAGTTTAGGAAGTTTAATTAGGATATCAACAAAATAACAAAATAACACTAACACAAGTTGAATTTTTATACCCGGAAAAAATGTATCATCCTAAGAAGTCGCAGGTAGCCCAGTGGATAGCGCGCTTGTCTACGAATCAGAAGGACCCCGGATCGAACCCCAGCAGAGGGCAAATTTTTAAATGTTTGATTTCATTGTATTTCAATTTCCAGGTGCGCGGTAATAATCCAGGACGAATAATTAATAGAGATTAAAACTTTAATGAATTGCGCAAAAATTGTCCTGAAAAGTTTGATCGTTCAAGTATGGGAGCCTCCTCTGGATGTTTGTTAATATCAAATGAATCTTTTTTTAAAGGAAAACCGCGTTCTACACGTACTGCGACACCTATCCATTATTCACAAGGTTTCTCTTTCTTCCACTCGTGGTTAACTCCCAAATTATCACAAATCATAATTTTATTGGCTTCAATTTTAATCGGTATCAGAATCCTTCCATTCATAGTTCTTTGATACGAAGCCTCGATAATCCGATTCTTTTATTTAGTTACCAGTACGACCACCTATGAACCCAGGAAAACCGTTATTTCCAAATTATTCGTAGATTTTTTCTAATGTTGTTGGCTAAATAAAAAACAATCTACACCTCCCCAAATGTGTAGAATGCAAACGGGACGAAATGTCCCATAAAGAGACATCACGCAGGAAACCGGTATTCTTAAGCAGGACCGTTGGCAGAATAAAATCGAGTTTCTCTCGTTACTATCTTTTTGAGGGTTGTCGGAGAGGAGGAAAACTAAAGAAGGACTAACAGCACATCATGGGATATCGCTGTTCATTGTATCACTGGGGTTAGTAAGACAGGTTTCATTCATCACACATATGATAATGAAGTTCCCTCGTCGTTTTTTTCTTTCCTCTTTTTTTGTTGCTCGCCCTGTCCATGTGAGCAACTAGCAAGTAGATAGAAACCGAGAGAACTGGGGATGGTGAAAGTAACCCCTGTGCATAGTCGTATACATTTGCATATTTTCGGCCCGCATCCATCATGATATATATGTATAAAATGTTCTAAAGTTGCAGCCCACGTGAGAATTAGTTCACAAAAAGGTTTAGCCTTTATTCTTGCGGCGCAATGTCAACGTACACTCAGAGACACTTCCATCATTCGCTACAATTGTTGGTGACATCCTGACGATCAATGTACTCAAAGAGTGTATCAGTAAAAAACAAACAGGGTGGGAAGCCTATCGGACCGAATCCATGTGACCATTACTTCATGCGTTATTAATGTTGTTTTATTTCTCTATCAATTCCATTGGTAATAAGCTTCGGAATGAATCCATAACAATTCCAATTTCAAAAAAGAAAAACCGCAATTCATATTCAACTTTCTCATTTCATCGTATAAATATTGTTCCGTATTTGTTATTTCCTCCCTCTCAACCGCCTTCATGTGCGATTGTCTCCTTCATTCTCGTTATTTTTTCATCTTCGTGCCTAAAATGAATACATCTATCGAAAGGAATATCGACTTCAAGACTGCCCTCCAGATGAGTAATCCAGCGTGTCCAAAATCAAGTAAATCAACTCATGGAATTTTAAAAGATGAGTCAATTTCTTTCCGTCCTCACCCGTCATTCTTACAACATTTCAGAATATTTGATTAAAGTCTATCTAATCAATGTCATACTGCATTGACAAACCTTTCTTAAAACCCTCACTTTTTTTACTTATACCTACATCCAGACTGAATTTAATTATGTAAATTGACGTATACCCACCGTCATTTGTTTGGCATAAAAAATCGAAATTTCTGGTAATTTCGTCTTATTACTTGTTGACTTATATCTAGATAATTATGGGGTAAATGAAATTGAAAGAATCCAAATTTGACCAGAAGATTGGTATAGGTTACGACAAATTAATTTCTCTCCTCAACAACACAAAATGCTAATTTGTGAAAGCAACCGCTCTTCGCATTTAACCCAGGAGTCACGACGAGGACGTGGCGGTGCATCGGCTCCCAACGAGAAAAACCTAAAGCAACCTCAACGACCCTACGACAAAACGACTAATCTTTTTCTGACAAACCATATTCCTCCACTATCCGTCAACCAGCAAAATATCACAATTAATTGTATCCAAATAGTTGTGAAATCTCTTAGGTTATATACTCACATAAGTGTAATATATTTAGATGTGTGACTTAATTTTCCGCCTTTTTTTGACAATTTAGACATTTATTTATAAAAAAATGAATACAGATCTAATCTTGAAAATAATAGCCATCACTTTGCATGCATTTCTCCCATCTATCGGGCAATTGTCGGATTCCGGCTCGGAAAAAACATGGTGGTTTTGACTGGATGAAGTCATTAATGCTCTGCCGGACTTCTTCAGGAGATTGGAACTGGGTATCCACCAGGTGATGTTGTACCGCCCGAAAAAGGTAATAGAAGGCGAAAGGTCTGGAGAATATGCTGCATGTGTTAGAATTTCTAAGCCCAATGTGGAGATAACTTTCAGGGTTTCTTTTGCTGTGTGTGGCCGCGCATTGTCCTGCAGCAAAATTACTTACTTCGTACCACTATCAGTAAAAGGTCTCTTTTTCTCAATAGCATCACTTAATTTTACCAGTTGGTCCTGATAATGCTTAGCAGTAACGATTTCTCCCTGTTCGAGTATCTCATAATACATTACACCTTTGGAATCCCACCAAATACACAACAATAATTTTTTTCCCGTGAATGTTCGGTTTTGTAGTACTCTTTGCAGTACTCCAAGACTTTCGCCTCTTAGGGTTGTCGTAAATTATCCACTTTTCATCTCCAGTCAAAATTTTATGTAAAAAGTCTTTTTGTTTGAATCTGGTCGGTAGGCATATGGCAATTGCACAGCGTCGACTTTTGTTTTCTGAGGTAAGATGGTGGGACACCCAACTACCTTCCTTCTGTATCCTCCCAATTAGTTTTTAAATGCCTCGAAATAGCTGACTGAGTCACTCCGAGAGTATCAGCAAGCTCCGGTTGTATTTTTTTTAATCGTTATTTTACATCGCTTCGACCCGTTTAGGGTATACCGCGATGATGATCAAGACTTTAAATGGTTAGATCGCACCATTCTACCCGGCCGGGATTTGAACTCGGAACCCTTCGCATGTGAGGCAACGAACTTACCCACTGCGCCAAGTCACCGGGCTCCGGTTGTGTTTGACAGGGATTTTCATTGAGTAGGTTGTACAACTTCTCGTCTTCAACTTTTTTTGGTTGCCCAGGACGTTCTTCATCCTGAAGATCAAAATTTCCATCCCGAAATTTTTTAAACCACTTGATACATGGGCTATAAGATACAGGACTCTCTCCCAAGGTCGAACGAATCATTTCTTGTGTTTCTGCAGCAGTTTTTCCAAGTTGCAAGGTGAAAAGAAGGGAGTGCCTCAAGTGCTGCTTGTCGAACGACAATTTTATTTACTATGTTCATGAAGAATAGAGACCAGGAGGCCGAAGTATAATGGCTGATTCTTCAGAATATGCGACCAAACGTGGTTCCTTGAACTAATTACCTCGTTATGAATGGGGGCGCTTCATCAGCGGTGCTCGGGCTCATATACATACTCCGTACAATTGTATTAGTAGGAGACTATATCCTTGGATTCGATTTGTCATCAAATGTTATTTAAAAATTCATTCAGTAAACCGACCGAAGCGCCACCAATAACTACCTCATGACCCCGACTATGGTCTTGCTTCGGAAAACGTTAGTTCGGCCTCCTGGTCTCTATTCTTCATGACTGTTTTTTGAGGTCGTGTTAATCGGACCACAATCGGACTTGAATGGTTTGATAACACACAGATGGCGCTTCAAAACGCCCTTTATTGCAAGAATTTTTTCAAATTCAAATAGGTTTTCTAATCAACTTAATCTAGGGGCCGAGAATTAAGTCATACACTTAATACCATCGCAATGCTGTGGTTGAAATATGAACGATTCTTTGGCATCATTACGAATGGGAATGTGTGCTCAGGTTCATTTGGTACCTCATATTTATTTCCTGTTCTTTTCTTCGTGATTAATTTGAAACAACTGTTGAGACACTTGCGGAGACTAATTTAACGAATATTAGTGAATTGAAGGAATATGGTAATTTTCGCTTAAAAATGGTAAAAATCAAAATTCTACCACGTTTATCAGCGAGATATGCGGTAACGTATCGGCCAAGAAAAGTTTTGACTCTGACTGTACAAAACATCAGGCCGAGCGCATCACGTATCTATACACGACAGAACTTTTCCCTCCACTACCTCTATTATATAAAATGCCTATGAGCTTTTCAAAGATGTAACTATTGTATTTTTTGGATTAATACTAAAAAAGATACGTGCACAGCAAACGAACTGATGTTCACATTCTCGCCATTCTTATGATAAAGTATCGGAATCAAGTTAACGGTTGCAGCGCTGGTCCAACTAACTCTCACGTCCAAAGTCGAAGTGTTGCCACCCGAGTCGAAAAATTGATCGTTCCGAATTTTCCTCGTGTCTTCCAAATCGCTCCGATTTTTCAATATATCCTTAACGACATAGAAAGACACAGGGAAGACTATAATCGTCTCATCCTCGATGGCCATAAAAATGAGGACGACAAGAATCGTTCAAATATCGCTCCGATGTTGTAGTTATTGGACTCATGAAGACCAAGGAAGATTTGAGGAAGACAAGAATCGTTCCCATTTACGACGGTTCGAGCGATACCGATCTTCCTTTGGTCGCTCTAGTCTTCATTTTTGGGCTATCGGTCAGTGTGTCTGTTCTTGCCAAAATTTTATGGCTAGGTACCGTAGGTTCCGGCGGGGCGAGCAAGGGGAGGGGAAGGGAGGGGTTGTACCATTGTTTGTTTATATAAAACATTAAAACAAATTAAAAATATTCGATTTATTTTGGAACTACAAAACTATAGATTTATCGATGTTACAAAAAATGATTATACATTTTAACAAAATTTAATTATATTATATATATTTAATTATATCATAATTATATTATATATGTTTGAGAAATCATTTCACTCATTGAAGGTGCATAGAACTATTATATACATATTGACAAAATTTGTTGAAGCTTCCGTGGTATCCGGATGTTGGAGGGCACCAACGAGGCTTTCCCCATTCGATTCAAAGTGTTTTGGATTTGAATTCTTCGGAAAAAGTGACTGAATTCTCATTATCTCGAGATTTATCTGATGATCTGACTCGAAAAGTATTCCTTTTTATTCCTGTATTGATCGCCCGTACTTTTTGATACGCCAGTAGAACTACTGGAGTCTGTGCTTCATCTTCGGAGGCGATTAAATTACCACTGGTCGCAACATCCCACTTTTTGTGTAATTCTTCACATGATTCTGAAAAAAAAAAAGATTCACTTTTTTCATTCAAAATTCTCCGAGAAGAGACGTAGAATTGGGCCGATTAGCCAATCAGAGGGCAGAAAAGGCCGGAATATATAAAAAAAAAAGAGACGTAGAATGATCAATTAAAGGGAGACTACTATGAGTTTTAAAAGTCGCGGGCGATCGGAGTGAGATTTCTCATGCACTAACGATCAATACCTTAAAAACGAATAATTAGTGGAAAAAAATTGATTTTTTATTGTTCATTTGCCCCGCACACGCTTAAAATGTTACAAATAGTCCGGGGCCTCTAATTTTTGAGCTACAGAGGTTTTGTTTTCATAATTTTTGAAAAAATGTGTGCAATAACAATTACAAGTTAATTTTTTTTAATTCGACTCCTACATAGCTAATTTCGTTTTTTTTTTAAATAAAAAATGGTACCATTCATGTAAAATCGCCCGGAAAATGTTGCTGAAAGAATCGAGAGTATATTTCAAATATTTAAAGGATAATTTTTCTGCTTATTTTACGTGAATGGGGAAAATTTTTATATTGAACAAAACAAAATTAGCTGTATAGGAGTCGCATTGCAAAAAACTAACTCGTGATTGTTATTGCCCACATTTTTTTGTAAATTTTGAAAAATAAAATCTCTAGATCTCAAAAATCGGCCCTGGATTATGTTTAACATTTTAAACGTCTGCGAGACAAACGAACAATAAACAATTAATTTTCTGCACTAAGTATTTGTTTTTAGACATATATAATGGATCTTCAATGTATAAGAAATCTCATTCCAATAGTCCGAGACTTTTAAAACTCATTGCGGTCTCCCCTTAATCTCATGATTTAATCGAGTCATTTAACCATAGTATTTTTATAGATGGAAACTTGTATTGAAAAATCAATTAATATTCACACTTACCTCCTTTTGAGGAATTTGACGCTGTAGGTTTTCGATTTCGTATCGGTATTCTCACGGCGATCTTTCCTGTAGATAATGGTACCACATCACTTTTTTTTATGTTTTCAAAAAACAATTGCAAATATTACATAAAATACTCAGAAAAAATTTGAAAAATAATTAAAAATGAAGAGAAATGATGCATGTCTTCCAACGGTCATCGACAAACTGAAATGGAAAATATCCCTTCCTTGCTATATTCTATACAAGCTCTAACCTCTAAGCTAGGTCGAAAAGTATATTTAGTTGCAAAGGAAATGTACCCAGGCGGTTCCCTCCACCCCTTATTTTACCATCCCTTTTCAATAAAAAAGGGGAATTCTTCAAAAACACCGCTATGTCTCCAGGTACCATTTTTTTCATGTGCTGAACACGATGTCCCCTGTACGTCCGAGTCAGGCCGGTACGGCTTGAAAGCAATAAAGCCGATCAATTTTTTATTCAGTCCACTTGAAATTGTTCGTATATCCTACATCAGGAATATCGGTCTATTTTTCGAGGCGAATGAAATATTCTCTAGTTATTCTATTTGTAACAATTCGATGCATCAGTTGAGGAAAAAAAATGAAATGATAATCATTCGACCATGTACTTGCAAAAGAAATGAAATTTTAACCGAATTTTAATCGATAATTATGTAATTAGGATCTTATTTTTCGATATACGATCCTTTGAATATATTTCGGCGAACTTCGCTCGTAAGAAACGTCTCTAAGTTCCAGTAACAAGTCAAATTTTTTTAAGTTCAATTATGTGAAGAAATTTTTCTAAGTTCCCTTGACACGAAAATTTTTCCAAGTCCCAAAACTTTCGAATATTTTGACGATAACACAACGATACCAGTCTTCATGCGAATATTTTCAGTTCAGTCATAAAAATTTTATGATTTTATTAATCCCCGATCCTTTTACCTGCTTGATAGACCCTAAACGTTGGGAAAACACGAATGTACAGATCGACGACACTTGTCGTTCCGATTGGGTAGTCGTTGCAAGTATTCGCTTTGTCGTCCTCTGTCTTCCGTGGCAAGGCGGGGTCGAACGACATCCAATGACACATGGAAGATTTCTGTCGTTCCCAAAAAGTGGTGAAGACATGAAAGACTAAAGTCGTTGCTGAAAAACGAGAAAATATCCGAACACAAAAGAAATCGTCGCCTTGGAAGACACAGGGAAGATTCGGAACGACCAATTTTTCGACTCGGGCACCAGTGCGTTGAAACGTAGGTTGTGATGTTGTTATGGAGAACCACGGGAAATTTTTTTTCTCTTTTTGAGGGTGCCAAGTGAATTTGGCGATGACCTTGAAAATGGAAATTTACCAACAGAGTTATAATTTTTTTAATTAATAGTATTAAACAGATGGTGAACATCAGTGACAATTTTCGAATTTTAGAAGTTATGGGTATCGAGAAATTAAATAAACCAAATTAGTCTTATACACGGGCTCTTATGGAGTTTTGATTAAATTGAACGTTTCGCCCCCCTAGGAACTCGAGAAAAATTTGAAAAAATTTGAAGATATGGGGAATTATGTGTCAAATGTGATAGCGACAAAAAACAATGGGGTACCGGGGAGAATAGGAGAGATATTTTAACCCCCCGTACCCATTTGATCCCATGCTTTCTCGAGGTTCATCACGCGAAATGGAGGATTTTCTGTTTTTATTTTCTCGATGTCTAGTTCCGGTTGCGGGTTTGAAATTTCGTCAGATGGATGAATACATATTCCTCCGATGGTGGAGGGAAAGAAAAATTTTTTTTTGAATCTTTCTTCAAATTCACTTGGCACCCTTAAATTAACTATTAGACTGAAACAAAAATTTAATTCAGTGTTTTGAGTTGTTCATTTTTTTCCCTACGTCAAAACTTCGATTTTATTTCCAGGATTCGGCATAATTTGAAATTATAATTAATATTACTTGCTTACTTGGATAATCCATTATTCCAGGGGATGACGTTTCAGTTAATTAAGCAATGAATAATGTCTCCCAGGAATTACCAATTATTTTACTAATCGACATTTGGTATCAATCCTGACCCATTTTTTGATAAACTAGGAAAGACGCACGAGTTGCGCGCGCTAGTTAGATTGCGTGGGGTAATGCATTCATTCAATATTATTTACAGAATTACAACTCGATATCATTTCAATCATTTGTTTTTTCCGAAGAGTTGTTCACTAGTGAAATCACTTTATCACTCGGGGATCAAATCACATATAATCATTTCTGAAGTCACTTGAAATTAGTTCAAATCAATTGCAATCAGAAAAATCATGCAATTTCATCGATTTCAATCGCTTGAAGTCACTTCAAATCACTCTAGTCTGTTCCATGAGGGTCCATTTACTGTCGTTACGAACCAATCTGAAATTACTTCTGTGATTTGTAAGTCGTCGTGATGTTGGTTGTTCGATAAGGGATTTTCCTTATCAAACAGCCAACATCACGAAACCCAAATGAGTATTGATAGATTAGAAAGAATTGAAGAAGTAGAATTAATACAGTATAATGGGAAGCGATTCTTTTGCGTATTTAGACCCTTTTTTCTTGAAAAAAAATTCCGGTGATATAATGATTTAAATTTAGAGTTTATCGATCGCTGGGGATGGGACGTGCATAAGCTTCGGAGAAAAAATCATCATCATTATCGTAGTTTCTGAATTTGGAATTAACCCTCAGAACCTCTTGACTCTGAATTTTTTGGCCTATGACTCCTGGTCGCTCCCTCGAATTGCCCCTCGTGAAATTCGTTCCCCGTTACGACTTGTTCGCAATTCACAACGTCGTATTTTATTATCCAGTCTAATTGTGCTCAGATGTCTTTAGGGAATTGCGTACATAGGTGAAACCGGCAATTTGAAATCATGAAATCGGGGACAAAATCCTATGAAATCATTTGAAATCACTTTCAATCATTTGAAATCAGTTGGAAATCACTTGAAATTAGCAATCATTGTGTCACAATATTCGGTAGTGAATAATCCCTCAATTGTTTGTATTTGTACTAAAATAGGTACTTGATTAATCTTGAAAAATATGTTGCGTAGTATTTTTTTAAATTCTTCTTCATTTTTCTTCCTTCTCTTTCTCAGGCTCCAGATTCAATTTCTCGATTTTCAACATCCGTCTCTTTTCCCTACTCCGCCGTTCTCACTCAGCATATCTTTTCAGTATTTTTTAATTTTCATTCTCGTCTCCACCACTTCCATCGGAATGATTCTCCAAGTTTGCATTCATTGTTTGAAATAATTAATTTTTTTTAATTCGATCCTGCATTATTATTTTCAAACAATCTCAATAATTTTCAATTATCAATCTCGTTTTATTTTCATTATCAACTGTCAATAAACCATTCAATTTTGAATAATTCTGAGGGTCATATGATTATGACAAAAATATATAAATTGTGAATTCACTGAATCACAATTTGTATATCATTCATTCCACATTTGCATGGGAGACAATCCAGAATAAAGACAATTTTCCACTCACTGAAGTCCTACATGAAAAGAAATGTTCAGCAAAAATTACGGAACTTACAGTTCGCTCACCGATTACGGAATCGACTCAAAAAATTTAAGTGAAGGTATCATTATTTTTCACAGGAGATTCAGGTAAAAATTACGGACCGCTCGGGAACGATTCCGTGATTTTACGTAAAAATTACGTGACAGTTCTGTAAAATTTCCTACAACCAGACGTCAGAGAAGTCAAAGAGACCCTTTGTGGGGAATACCGGCGGCACCACAAAGTTTGGAAATCCGAGATTTCCGGCAAAAATAAAGTTGCCGCAACCAATGTTTGCTGTTCCAGAGCCTCTTTACTCTTTTGGTGTACTCAAGTGGAGTAGAGATAAGCTGAAACAGCCAGACAGAGATACCCGCAAGCTGATGAACATCCACAAGAGTCTGCATCCACGAACTTCGTATCAGCGGTTATATGTTCCGCGAGAGAGTGGGGGACGAGGACTTCTCAGTTTAGAATATCTTCATGAGCGTCTGATCTTTGGTTTAGCTTGTGACATTATGAACGGTGTGGATCCGCATATTGAGTTCGTGCATGATCAAGAACTTCATGGGGTGCAGGCCTTTCTGTATAAGGCAGCAGATACCGCAGCAGATTCCCTCGGTCTAGAGTTTCGTCGTGGTCGAGATGGTCAGTTACCTCGTGATTCACTGGCCAGCATGACTACGTCTCGGCGGAGAGCGGCCATCTAGAAAGCGGAGCAGACCACCTTGCTCCGTCAGCACGTTGACAAGCCCATGCATGGTGTATTTTTTCGTCGGGTAGAAGAGCAGAGTCTATACGTTTAGCTGACTTTCTCTTTCTTGAAGTCTGCTGGCTTGATGTCCGAAACTGAGGATTTCATATGCGCGTGTCAGGATGGCGTTATAAACACCCTGATCTATCGGAGTCGCATTATGGGGGTGAAAGTTGCAGACACTCCATGGCTTGTAAACAGTCCTCGGAAACTCTACCGCACCTTTTATCGGCTTGTCCAACGTATGCAATTAAGAGTTATATTTATCATCATAATGCGGCTTTGAGAGTACTGTATTATCATTTGCGGTACTCCTACGGAATAGACAGAATGCCGGTGCTGCCTTATGCTCCAGGAGATATTGAGTCCGTCGTCGTGAATGAGAGGTGTAAGATTTACCGGAACTTCTCATTCATGACTGTCAGGCTTATTGCTGCAACCAAACCTGACATTGATCTTTTTGGTTTTGATGACAAAATCATCTATGTCATTAAGTTCTCGGCTGCGGCTGAAATCAATATAACAGCTAAAGAAGAGGACAACCAGCTTAAGTATCAACCACTCCTGCTTGAGCTACGTCAACTGGGTGGGGCTCTAGAGTCAAATTGGTTGTCCTCATTATTGGCTCTCTAGGGGGAATGAAGCAGTCTTTCATATCCGCACTCGAAATCATCCCGGCTTGTAGGCGTAATGCCTTTATATTAGCTGGCCAAATGCAGAAAGTTGTCATTCTTGGGTCTCTTCGTCTACTTAGGCAGCATAATTCTGGACTGCAGTGGAGCTCACCCTCTGGTCAGAGGGAACCCTATTGCAGAGCGATTAAGAGTACTTTGTATCGCTTAGTTTGCTGGACGATCTTTGAGGTGAAGTCGGAGCCCTCGAGAATCGTTCAGCGATCTCATTTACGAGTAAAAAAATAATGATATTGATTATTATTATTATTATTATTATTATTATTATTATTTGTGAAAATAATAATAATAATTATTATTATCATTCTTATTATTATTTATTTTGAAGCGTAAATGACATCGCTAAACGATCCACGAGAGCCCCGACTTCACCTCGAAGATCGCCCAGCAAACTAAGCGTATAAACTACTCGTAATCGCTCTGCAATAGTGCGCCGTCTGACCAGACGGTGAGCTCTACTGCAGTCCAGAATCATGCTGTCTAAGTAGATGAAGAGACCCAAGGATGACAGCCTTCTGCATTGGGTCAGCTAATATAAAGGCATTACGCCTATAAGCCGGGATGATTTCGAGTGGGAATATGAAAGACTGCTTCATTCGCCCCAGAGAGCCAATAATGAGGACAACCAATTTTACTTTGAAGCCCCGGTTTAGTTGACGTAGCTCAAACAGGAGTGATTGATACTTGCGCTGCTTGTCCTCTTCTTTAGTTGTTATATTGCTCTCAGCCGGAGCCGAGAATTCAATGACATAGATGATTTTGTCATCAAAATCAAAGAGGACAATGTCACGTTTGGTTGCAGTGATAAGCCTGACAGTCGCGAATGAGAAGTTCAAGTAGATCTTACACCTCTCACTCACAATGACGGACTCAATATCTCCTGGAGCATGAGGCAGCGGTATTCTGTCTTTCCCATAGGAGTGTCGCAGATGAAAATACAGCACTCTCAAAGCCGCATTATGTCGATGGATATAACTCGTGATGGCATATGTCGGGCAAGCCGATAAAAGATGCATCAGATTTTCCGGGGACTGCTTGCAAGCCCGACATCGAATGTCTGGAACTTGCAACCCCATAACACGACTTCGATAGACTAGGGTGTTTATCACACCATCCTGGCAGGCGCAAATGAAACCCTCAGTTTCGGACATCAAGCCAGCTGACTTCAAGAAAGAGAATGTCAGCTGGACGGAGAGACCCTGCTCTTCCACATGGCGGAAGAATACGCCATGCATGGGCTTATCAACGTGCTGGCGAAACAAGGTGGACTTCTCCGCTGCCTTGATGGTCGCTCTACGCCGAAATTTGGCCATGAAAGCTAATGAAACACCAGCCAACTGATAATCTCGGCCACGACGAAATTCCAAACCGAGGGACGCCGCTGCGGTATCTGCTGCCTTATATAGGAAGGCTTGAATCCCAAGCAGCTCATGATCATGCACGAACTCCAAGTGCGGATCCAAACCATTCATAACGTTACAAGCTAAACCGAGGACTAGACGATCATGTAGAGCCTCCAAACTGAGAAGTCCTCGTCCCCCACTCTCCCGCGGAAACTATAACCGCGGACTCGAAGAGCGTGGATGGAGACTTCTATGAGTATTCATCAGCATGCGGGTATCTCTGTCCAGCTGCTTCAGTTCACCTCTACTCCACTTGAGAACTCCAAAGGAATAGAGAAGCACCGGGACAGCAAACATGTTCGACGCGGTGACTTTATTCTTTCCGGAAAGTTCGGATTTCCAAACTTTCCGCAGCCGCCGCCGGTACTCTCCATAAAGAGTCTCCTTGACTGCCTCAGCGTCCACTACGGAACGCTGATTGAAGCCAAGATATCGATATGACTCTTCGGCGCCAAGATGATGTATAACGCTTCCATCCACAAGCTGAAGATCACCCACCTCGTCAGTGACTTTGACCCTCTTTAGATGGAAAAAGGCGCACTTGTCCAACCCAAATCTCACGTCAACCGCATGTGAATACACTGCGACAACGTCAAACAGAAGCTTGAGCTGTCGTTCTCCTGAGGCGAATAACTTCAGGTCATCCATGTAAAATACATGGCTAACCTGGTGCCTCCTATCGTCAGGTCTTCCAGCTTGATATCCTCCAACACAACGCAGCGCAACAGAGAGCGGCATCAGTGAGATGCAGAACAGGAGAGGACTCAGGGTGTCACCCTGGAAAACTCCTCTCCTGAATTGCACCAACCCTGAAGTAAGCCGACTCTCATCAGATTTTATGGTGAAGCGCGTCCTCCAAAGTGGTGCAAGATCTCTAATGCACCTCAAGATATTTTCCTCTACCGCAAGGCACTCGAGTAGCAGGAAAATGAGCTCATGGCTATTGCTATCAAATGCCTTACGATAGTCGACCCAGGCCACTGACAGGTGCCGATGATACTGCATCGAATCGCGCAATATGCAGCGATCGACCAGTAAACTCTCGTTGCACCCTGACAGCGACCGCCTCGCCCCCCGCTGTTAATAAATCTGTCGCCACACAGGTTGTACATCGTGCAAGATACGCTCATTCAAGACTCCTGTGAAGAGCTTATAGAGCGTATTTAGGCACGTGATCGGCCGGTAATTTGCCGGGTCAGACAAGTCTCCCTTCTTCGGAAGCAGCACAGTTCTCCCCTCTACCAACCACTCAGGAAGCATCACGCTACCATCGATGAACGATGTGAAATTCCGAGCCAGATGGCTATGAACCGAGGTAAACCTCTTCCACCAAAAGGCGTTGATGCCATCTGGACCCGGAGCGGCATGGTTCTTCATGCATCGTAGCGCAGCTTGAATTTCCTCCTGAGTGACTGGGGCGAATTCCGCGCGCTGCCGACGATGTTCTTCACAAAACGCACGAAATTCTTGAAGAGCCGGAGTCTCTGTCATGAGACGAGGAACGTGACTGTAAAGTGCCCCCCGGAATTCCTCAACCTGCTCGACTGATGGTATCTTGTCGGGTGCAGGCGCTGAAGGTTCGAACCACCGGCTGGGGTCGGAATGAAAGACAGTATTGTCCACCACTCACCGCAACCGCGTTTTTAGGGACCGCTTTGTAGCCTCCAGAACTCGAACCCTCTCGACAAATCTTTCCTTGATAACAAGGAGGACTGCCTTATTCAGTGTGTGATGATGATACCGCAAGTTTGCAGATATTTTGCGAATTGGAGACGTAAAATGTCGTCCACTTACGGTGAAATCAATCACACACTGAATTTGCGACGCCTGCTTCCGTGCCATCCCGATTTTCCCCTGAAGCTGTGCAATTCGCCTCCTCATCTTCAGCTCAAACGATCCCCTTGCACGGGTTCGCGGCTTTAGACGACCCGCTGCTTCAGACGCAGCCCAGTTTATGTCGAGCAAGCGAACGTTCGGGGAGAGCACAGCAGCCAGTGCCTCATTCTCTAACGCCAGATCGTCAGGCCGAATACGGAACTTCCCCGTGACCCTCTCCCCCCTTGATCCCATATCCCTCGAAGCTCTCCCCGGCACCTCATCACTATGACGGGTAGGTTGCTCCGGCTGAGGCTCGACGCTTCTCACAGAAATCTGAGAGAAACGACCACCCGACAGCCGTCCTGGAACGACGAGCCAATCATAGCCCTGCCGATGCAAGCGACTGGCCTGATCTCGAAGATGCCGTGTGCCAAAATGTGCATACTCGGGGTGCATAGCACACCACAAGTCCCGCATCCACGCTATGTATCCTCGCTGCGCCGGCTGACTATCCACCCAACATTGCATGAGATCCTCCTTGAGCTCCTCCGACTACCTAATCCTATGGACAGCCAAGTTGTTACCATTGTTGGATCCAGATCTGCCGCCCCTCCCAACCGATCCATGGTCCCCATCCGAAAGGAACCGGCTGTGGGGGGCTGTGCTGCGACTCGTTCGTAGAACCGGGTATTGGAAGTTACGGGTAGTTAGCCCGCAACTAACACGGCTATTGCAGCAGGATGGA
Organism: Diachasma alloeum; assembly: GCF_001412515.2. Lineage (NCBI taxonomy): Eukaryota > Metazoa > Arthropoda > Insecta > Hymenoptera > Braconidae > Diachasma > Diachasma alloeum. The sequence continues at coordinate 50,722 of NW_021681765.1, forward strand.
ACACCATCCTGATGGGCGATGGGTACGCCAACTTCCCTACGCCAATTATTATTATTATTATTATTATTATTATTATTATTATTATTATTATTGAGTTAAGTAATCCCCAGCAATGGCATTATGGTACCGTCATTTCTTGTTAAGAAAAAAAAAATCAGAAGACAGCCTAACGATGATTTTTGCTTATATAACACCTTTGGATAGTTTCAAAATAATCAATAAGCGTAGAAATAAGATTTTTTTCATATTATAGACTCCCATCAACTCCATAACAGTCAATTTAATGGAAAAAATACAATAGGAAAAAATTGAAAAAATATAATAGAGAAGAAAGTATAATGGAAAAAAATTGTTTAAGAAACGATTTTGTTTATCAGGTATAATACTGCCCGGAAAACTGAAATAATTGATTTTCTCCCAGGAGAGTCCCTTAGATCTGGTGGAGTACAAGCGGATTGGTTCTTCAGTAGATTTAGATGGCGTCAATTGATGATTCCGGAATTTAACGATACAACTGTAACGTATGAAACATCAAATTTCAAATCAATCAAATTAAGATTTGTTCGTCATCTCGTTATAAAATAAAAGCGTGGGGCTCGATGTCCTCTTATCATTGATGCTGCAGCTGCAGCTCAAATCCATTTTTCAATAATTCGATTAATTTTTCATAATTTTTCAGATTACAATCATTTAGGTATTCTAGAATTTCTAAGGCTTTTCCAAGCAGAAACGTAGCTAATTTCGCCGCTTTAGTTCATTCGGATCGTGTTCGGCGGCAATTTCAAAATGTTTCTTATAATGAAAAGGTTGAAAACCATCATAGATGTCAGGTTCAATTTTTTCGCTTTTTGGAGCATTAGCATTATCTGAATTCCGAAATTGAATGAATCCCTAATTATTAACTGAATTTCGATGTTGGTTTATTGATTGAGGTACTGCTCGAGCTAGTCACGTAAGAAAAAATGCTATAGGATTCTCTATAGGATATCCTATAGAATTCCTATGGAGAATATGAACATTTTCTATAGGATTTTTCTGATCGGATTTCCTATCGGATTTCCCACAGGATTTCCCATAGGATTTCCTGTAGGATTCCCTATAGAATTTCTTATCAGATTTATTACCCTAATCCTGACCCTTGTGACCGATTGGTTTCGAGTCTCAATTTTGTGTGTTACTTTCTATAGAAAACCCTATAGTGAATTCTATAGGGAATCCTATAGAAAATCCTATAGGGAATCCCACCAGAAATATACTATAGGAAATGTTCGAATTCTCCATAGGATTTCCTATAGGAAATGCTAAAAATGCATTTTTTTGGATTTTTTCATGCGTTGTTGTACTGCTAGAGATGGTGCAATTTCTGAAGCGAGTGGAACCGCTGGTGAAACTACTGGATCTAGTTGTCCTTCACATAGCAATTTAATCATTGTAGTGCGAATATCACCTACGAAGTTCGGATGCTGTTCTTGAAGTCTGTTGTAAATTGTTGTTCATGGCTTCTGCAAGTCTCATCTCTGCCGCTTGAATGACTTACTCGATTCTCTGTAATTCTTCTCGAATCTTTCTTGCATTACAAGGAGAGAAGTATCCATGTTTTGCTTTGAAATCCTCTCCAAAATGGATCTCCAATGTAGTGTCCATCTTCGGAATGGTTCATATTTCCTTTATCAGGGTTCACTATTTTGTAATCTCTTAGACTTGTATTTTCATAAAAGGGGCAGGGAAGTGGATAATTCACTGAACTCTTTCTCAATAAAACGTTTCCAGAAGAGGGCAATTTTCCGGTTTTACATAGAATTGTCTAAAAAAAAGTATTTAGTTAGATACAAAACATAATCAATGCCTTGTCAATCTTTTAAAGGTAAAACTGAACGGATAGTCACAGTCAAACGTAAAAAAATCATATTTATGAATCTTTCCGAATTCTTTGCGTGAATGTCTAGCAAAATCTAAGTTTAGAATTTATAGAGATATTCGAACAGTTTTTCTATGTGTTTCTACGTGGAAATTTCATGAGATTATTTTTTGAAATTCCAAGAATAATATAAAGACACCCAATGATGCCAAAATCTGATTTTTCATTAAAGTTAATAGAGAATGCGAAAAGGGAAGCCTAATCATCTGGTGAACTATGGAGACGATAATTTCGATATTTCGAACAAGTTTTCAAGTAGCAAATCGATGTATTCTTGACTTATTCAGCGGTTTGGTACATTTTTATTGATTGGTTCTGTTTAACATTTATAGTTCTTCGGGAAAAACTGAATAATAACTAGGTATCTAAATAATCCAAGTCTATAGACTCAATAATTATGAATGAGTCGTCTAGGAACTCTTTCAATTTTTGAGATTCACTAATTATATCAATTAAAAAACTATTAATTTATATTCACAGACAATCACCTCTCAATTTTGATGCTCTGAAGCCTGTTTCAATCCTTTCGAGCCTCTCACGTTCATCGTATTCAGTAGTCTCACTCTAATCCTTTTCCAATATATAGGCCAATTAATGTACGACTTCAAAATCAAGGATGAAAAAAGAAGGATAAAAACCATGTCATATCATGCGGCAAAATGATATGAAACACATACCAAGTTTTTGCGATTCCCGCGGACTGGGCAATTGTTTAAAATTATTCAAAACTACAAAATTACTCTGGCGAAACCGTAATACATTGAATAAAACTCCATAGGTCATGATTTGTAGAGCATTAAATTTCCTACAAAAAAATCACTAGCAGCATATTCCTAATTTCAACCGTTAAGCCGTCAAGTACGCTCAAAGTTGAATTATGGAAAAGCTGATTCTCCGCCAACATCGAAAGGTCCATTCTCCCCTATAGAACAATCCGTATCCGTAACCAAGATTTTTTCTTTCCTTTCTCCGCTCAATTTCTTCTTCCTTTTGCAATAGCCAGGCACGTAGTGTACTCATTGGAAAGTTTACTAAAGAAGCTTCAAAATGACACCTGATTTGTCCAATTCTGACTATTTTTCACAATCAAAGAAATTTTCACCGGTATATTAAACATTTGTATTATTCCCTGGGCTATTCTACACGGTTAAACCTTAAGATGTTTTTAAGGCATAAATTACTTGGAAAGCGGGATGCTGTATGCTATCCATCGGCTTTCCGGACCTCTACATATATGAGGGAAATAATTAAATAATTATCAAATTCAAAAATTCACAAATTGAAAAATTCGGAGGCACACAGGCTCGAGCACAAGTGGGATATGATCCCACATCTTCTGTTTGCCAAACAGGTGCTCAGCCAATTGAGCTATTGTGGCCTCTTCCGCATCTCTGAATTTCAGAACTTGTGTATATCGTCTCACTATCCCCACTCCGGAAAGTCCGGAGTCCTCCGGTATAGATGTCCGGAAAGTCGATGGATAGCATATAGCGTCCCGCTTTCCAAGTAATTTATACCTTAAAAACATCTAAGGTTTAACCGCGTTGAATAGCCCAGGGGATAATACAGATGTATAATATAGTTGTAAAAATTTCTTTGATTGTTATAATTTAAAAATATTTTGTAGTCAAGTCACAATACATTTAATTACCTTTAAATTGATACATAAGTTATTTGATTATGATCAATTTTCATTAACTTATGCAAGTTTTTATGCAAAAATTGAATTCCATGATTTTTATTGTAAATTTAGCATTGATTTAATTTTTCTATGACTATTGTCCCAGTAAATGAAACTATCCATATATCATTTCAAAGAGCATTTTCTGTTTTTCAAAATAGCCTATAATAAATCTGATTCAATTGCAATTTTCATAAAGGTATTGCGGATGGTTTCCATTTTTTTCCAGTGATGTCACCCTTTAAAATTTATGGTTTTTGTCAATTATCGACGCTTGAGACTCGACCAGAGGGGATATATCATGTATCAATTCGGAGGTCTCACGAGATCTTCAAATGGATATCCTATATTATATTTTCAATTTACGTTTTAAGTAATATAATATAGAGATTTTAGCATGTCATGGTCTGAAAATTTCAAATTGTTTGCTCTTAATGACGAGATTTACTCAACTTCTGTCCAAATCTGTAAAGATATCTCATACGTAGGTGAAAACCCATTCTATTATCTATAAATTGACACATTGAAGGTTTAAGCTTCACAAATGTATTAGTACCCTTTAGGAATTCCAACATCATGATAAAGCGGTGAAACAACCGACTGATTTCATTCATTTGATTCCTGTTCCTAACATGGAGTTATTAACAAATGAAGTGTGAGTTCCACTTCACGTTGGTGTTTGTGTAATAAGATTTAGGTTAAAGCGGTTCACAGACCGCACTTACCGTATTTCTTAATCGTATAGAACAAAGTTTATAAAGAATTTCAAAAGACACTACGTAAGATACTTCTCGAGAGGAAAGAAGTACATATGGTAGTACAATTAGGAATAGCGAATGATTGAAATTACATCGAGTTGTAATTCTATAAATATTATCAAATGAATGCATAATTCCACGCAACCCAGCTAGCGCGTCTTTCCTAGTAGTTATAAAATGCAAATGATGTATGAATGTTGCTTACAAAAAACAGAAAAAACAGGATGGATCTTCACCCTTTACAGAATGTCTCCACGAGAGGAATTTTTTTAAAAATCACTTTTAGATTTTTTAGCCATCTTCATTTTTATATTTTTGCATCCGAATGGAAGCTTTGTAATCGTTCAAAATTAAGTTTCCAAATTTTTTGTGTCAAGTAACTAAATATAGTCTAAAACGTCTAAGTATGCGATTTTTAGATGGTGTCTGTATGTGCATTTACGCTCGACCACTTGAGGGAGGGGGACAGCAGGATCCCTCTGCCAAATGAGTGTCGGACTCGGACAAAAACTGTCAATACCGACTAAACTCCAATAAGACATATTTCCACTAACCTTTCATCTCCTGGCCGCACCACCGTAAAGTATTACTTCGCGAGGGAGGTCTCAGCTGTTAGCTCTTCCACGTTTTTTCATCTGATGTACGTCCCCCATACCGCTAAGATGTTCTGCGTGATTTGGAGGTTCCAATAAGATTTCTAACCTATCCTGCAGCATTGCGCTTTCGTTCCTCGTTTCTGAGCTTCTTCATGACCTCGGCCGCATAGTTATACGTCGTGTCCCAGGCTGCCTTTGATGGCAGCATTGCGTCTACCAGGCTCTCAGGTTTGACCTCTCTTCCTAGTACTCCCACGTAATTCGGATCTCTTTGAAGCGGGAGCATGTAAAGAATACAGGCTCTGCATCTTCGGCTGCTCCTGTGTAAAAGAGGCACTCCGAGGAATCTTCATGTTTGTATTTGTAAAGATACGCCCGGAAACACCCGTGTCCTGAAAGCATTTGAGCCAGGTAATTATTGACCTCTCCATTTTTTCGACTTACCCAGACGGCCACCTGTGGGATCAGGCGATGAGTCCATCTGCCCTTGGTAGAGGCGTCCCACTTTCGCTGCCATCGTTGTAAGCTCCTATGCCTCTCGTCTGCGCTGAGCTCTGCTGCGTTTTGCGTTTCCGACTTCTTGCGTCGATACAGAAACTTTCGCTCTTCGGCCAATACCTCAATAGGTAACATACCGGAAATGACGCATACTGCATCCTCGGACACCGTGCGGTATGCACTCGCTACTCGCAGAGTACTCAGTCGATACACTGATGCTACCTTTCGCCGTGATTCTTGCAGGTGCAGCGCATCAGTCCAGATGGAAATGCCATAGGTGAGCACTGACGTGACGACCGATGAAAGCAGCGCTCGTCTGTTTTGCTTAGGACCACCGATATTAGGCATGAGGCGCGATACAGTAGATCCTACTGCAGACGCCTTGGCACCCACGTGCTCGGTTTGCTGCTTAAAATTGAGTCGAGCATCGATCATCACCCCCAGGTATCGTATCTACGGCTGGGAGGTAATTTCACAGGATCCGACCTGCAGCGATATTGTCTCTATTTCCTTTCTGCTGGTGATCAGCACCGCCTCTGTTTTGTGTTCCGCCAGCTTCATGCGCACTGTGTCCATCCAATAGCGGATCGTTTCGAAGGTCATGTCGAAAGTGTAATTGATCTGCTCCATGAATTTGCCCACAATGACTACAACCACGTCATCTGCAAATGCTACGAGTGTAGTTTCCCGCGACAATCCCAGTTTCAGCAGCCCGTTATACATGATATTCCACAATAGGGGACCTAATAATGAGCCTTGAGGTACTCCTCCGGTTACTCTGTACTCCTCACGACCACTCTCCGTGTCGTACTTGAGGACTCTTCCAGTGAAGTAGTTGTCTACCATTCTCCGCAAGTATCCCGGTACATCGAAATTCTCAAGAGCCTCCATGATACGGTCCCACCTGGCCGAGTTGAAAGCATTCTTGATGTCTAGTGTCGCTACTAGGCAATACTTCTTCGTGCCATTTAGCCATCTCTTTCCTGAGATCGCGTTCTTGGCGATGTCGACGACCAGGCTGATCGCATCCAGAGTGGACCGGCCTTTCCGGAACCCATATTGGTTGTCCGCCAACAAGGGTTCGACTGCTGTTTCTATGCGTTGATGGACATGACGCCCGAGGATCTTGCCAGCGGTGTCGAGCATGCAGAGCGGACGGTATGATGACGAATCGTCCGGTGATTTTTGATAGTCTTGCTGAAGTTTCGGCGTGCTTCCGTATATCTTGTCTGCAACTCCTCGGAATTCGGCTTCTTGCGGCCACGCTGAGACCGCCTCCGAGCTGCATTACACTCCTTTTGCAGGGTGGCGATGGTTTCATTCCACCAATACACCGGTGGGTGCCGGTTTGTGGCCCGCTTTCTGGTCATGGTTGCATCGCAGGCTTCCGTCAGCCTTCTCATGACATTTTGTGCCTTTTCAGTCGCATTGCTGCCACTGATAGGGCGATCGTCTAACGCTGCTGAATAGGAGCTAGGATCAAAAGTGCTCACCCTCCAGCCAATGCCGTTGGTCTTCTTTTGTGTTAGAGCAGTTCTCTGCTCAATATTTGCCTGCCACAGAATCGCGCAGTGGTCACTTGCAGTCTCAATGTCTGTTACTCTCCATGAACAGTTCTCCTTTGCAAGAGTCCTGCTCACGAAAGTAAGGTCCACAATCGATGTCACATCTCCTCTCATGAAAGTCGGTTCGTCGCCGCTATTCAGCAAAACCACGTCCAACGCTACTATGGCTTCCAGTACGGCTTGCCCTCTGGGATTTGTCTCCCTACTTCCCCAGTCAACTGCCCAGGCATTGAAATCCCCAGCTATTGCCACGGGAAAATGCCGCATCGCATCCTTGGTCAATTCATCCAGGAAGTGGGTGAATTCGTCCATGGAGAGGCTCGGTGGGGCATAGCAGCTGTAGAAGTAAATTCCGCCAATCCTAGCCTTCACAAAACCATCTTGTATATCCTCGCCGGTGATGCTCTGAAATGGCTGATTTCTACAAGCCCAGATTACAGCCTTCTTGCTGGCGTCAGTAATCCAGGATTGGGTACCAAGATGTCGGTATGGCTCCGAGATCATAATGGTGCCTGTATGTACGTATGTATTGTAACATGATAAAAATCATGTACGGTTCCTCGCCTGAACTGACCGCGGATCATGGGGGGAAAATTAGTATTTTTACCTCAGCGAGGAGTTGGATCACCCAGGGCCACAATTGTCATTTTATTTTTTTTTATTTATTTTATTTTTTTTTCATCATTCTCTCGAACTCTGTCGATCGCGCTCACCGTGGGTTACGTGAGCTTCGTGACGAGGGGAGTGGAGCGGAGCATCGGGAATGACAACAAGTCGGCACTATAGCAGATGACGAGTAGCACACCAACTAGCACGCACACACCGAGTCTGGGAGACTCACACCACGAAGGACGCAAGATACGATCGACGCACGCCAGCAGGCATCTCAGGCCTCTACGTACGAACCCCCACCGCCTCACCGATGGATCGGGGGCGCAAGGCCGCCCAGTAAAAAACTCATGCTGCAACATTGAGGGAGCATCGGATTATGTTGGCTTCTGCGCTGTTCAATGCGGATCACATCCACCGACCGCGCAGCGCAGGTCTCAGTTCTCTGGGACTCAGGAACTGGGAATTATGACAATTTTAAAATTCCCAATTCAAAATCATATAATAACGCGGATTCTCCGCGCTGCATTGCGTGATCGGGGTGGGGGTAGAAAAGATTTTGAGGTTCCTCGGGGCGATGTACGGCCCCTACGGACACTCTTCACTGGGGTTCAGCCATATTAAGTCGCTCTGCGCAATTAAAGTTTTATTATGCTCTTTGAGCTTCTTTAAATTGTTAAAACAATTATTACTTTGGTGTGCCTGGATTTTCCGGCCTTTTCCTGACGTCGCCGTACTGAGGGTCCAGACGAGTTTACCCTGGAGTTTCTCGCGTATCAAACGGTGAGCGTGATTTAATTTGTGAGTGCTCGCGTAGTTTTTCGATTCATTTCTCCGGTGGCCATTTTGGACACCGTTTGAGTGTTAAAATTCGAGCCTTTTGCCTTCGGGACGCGGCACTCAGTGGCCTTTGGCCTCATTCCTTTATTTTCATTAGTGAATATTAATTATTTCATTCATATTGTTGCCGTTTATCGGTTTTGATTTTGGAACTTTGTTCAATTTCTTCATTCGTGTGGCTCTCGCGTCGTCGTCGCTTGCGGGTGATCCTCGCGTCTTAGCGTCTCCCACGCATCTCTGAAGTTATCATTATTTCTTTTTGTTAATTAGTATCACTAGGTGAATTACATTTTTTTTGGTTTGTATAGCGTCTTTGCTCGCGGTAGTCCTCTCCCGCACGTGTACAGAATCCTACGTTAACTCTCGTATGGACGAGCAAAAGATCACACTTAACTAACTAACTCACTAACTTTTGTCTGTGTTTTGTAAACAGTTCCATNGAATGACAACAAGTCGGCACTATAGCAGATGACGAGTAGCACACCAACTAGCACGCACACACCGAGTCTGGGAGACTCACACCACGAAGGACGCAAGATACGATCGACGCACGCCAGCAGGCATCTCAGGCCTCTACGTANAATCAGAATCGAAATATCGTCAATACTCATGTAGATTGAACGATACTGAACGATCGAAACCCAAAAATTAGTCTCCGTGACAAGTAAAGCTAGCTGTCCGAAACGAATACGAAAACTCAAGACCTCAGGCCAGCGAAACGAAGCAAGGTCACGAGACATACAGTAACCCACGTTCAGTGTCCTTCGAAATTATCCAAGTTAAATACCATCCAATGAGAGTCCAATCGTAACCGAAATTAGNTATGTTGGCTTCTGCGCTGTTCAATGCGGATCACATCCACCGACCGCGCACCGCAGATCTCAGTTCTCTGAGACTCAGGAACAGGGAATTATGAAAATTTTAAAATTCCCAATTCAAAATCATATAATAATNTAATATCTCTAACGAATGAGAGTTTTTAACGAAAACAAAATAACTAAAAGATTCAAAGGAAAACTGTTCACTGGGCGGACAAAATCTCGTCACTATCAAACAGAGTCGTTCAAAGGCATGCGAAACGCCGAACCTTTGGACTCGATTTTGCCCTCACAAAATATCAAAATGTTTAATCACCACGCTCATCGAGGTCCAGACGAAAATCCCAAAGAACTCCCGGCTGTATGGCAGATCTCAAAACGTCCCAGTGACTTCCAGAAATTCCAAGGAAAGCCGGAGAAATACCCAAAGAACGCCAAAGCCCAACATGGCTTCTCAAATGGCGTCGGACAAAAAAATTTCGACAGGCGTGCGAAACACGTGCACGCTNTTGCGGGTGATCCTCGCGTCTTAGCGTCTCCCACGCATCTCTGAAGTTATCATTATTTCTTTTTGTTAATTAGTATCACTAGGTGAATTACATTTTTTTTGGTTTGTATAGCGTCTTTGCTCGCGGTNCTTCCGGCTACCTCCAATCATTTAATTGATCTTGAATCAATAAATCATAGTATTTCATCGGCACGTCCAGGCCTCGATAATGTAGCAGTCCCTCTCTAATGTAGACTCGCCACTCGTTCATCTGTTCTGCAACGATGGTCCTCTCAGCGCCATACTATCACGGTTAACGTTCGAAGCTTTACGTGACTCGGTAGATACTCTAGGTTCCATCGAATTCAAATGGGAATTGACGTTCATGCCAATCATCCCTCGATGTCCCTTGTAGTCCAACAAGTCCTCCAATCACTGAGCGTGTGATTTCGTACAAAATTCAAATACAAAACAAAATAATCAGTCATATAAAATTAACTCTCAATAAAAAATTTACTCTCGTTGAATGGTAGGTTTGACTTCAAGTCTGGTGGCAACCAATCTAAAACCCCAAAAACCACGAGAAGGTCTACAAAGAACCATGAAATGATTTGTAACGAAAATAAGACGTTACAGTATGTATGTATGTATGTATGTATGTATGTGTGTATATATGTATGTATGTATGTATGTTTCTTTTTTTTTCTACTTCATGGTCTAGAAAATGGTTTTTATGCACGTTGTGCCCGAATCGGTCAGGTCTTGACGGTAACGACCACGAGCACAGGTCTCACTCCCGGTAAGTGGGACCTGCTTTCAGCTCGGCAAATTTGTAACCCATACGGACTAAAAAACAGACCACGACACTCTAATTCTACTCTCCCCACGGGACCGCCGTTAGGCATTACTTCGCAGGGGTGGTCTTAGTCGCCGCTCTCCTATCAGGTGGTTGAAAACAATGCTTCCTTCTTCTCGGTTGTTCTCATTACTTTCTCCTGGCCTGCTCCTCGCGTCGAAGTTCTTTCAGAACTTCGGCTCCGAACCTGCTCGTGGCGTCCCACGCTGCTTTCGATGAAATCATGACTTCCACCAGGTATTCAGGTGGGACTCTCTGTTTCACTGCAGTCTGCCAACTACTGCGACGCCATGCGAAGCATTTGCATCTGAGAAACACGTGCTCAACATCTTTTCCTTCTCCACTGCAGGTCGGGCACTCCGGGGTCTCTTCAAGTTTGAATTTATGAAGATACTTCCAGAAGCATCCGTCGTAAGAGCATCTGCGTCAGATAGTAGTTGACCTCTCCGTGGGGACGGTTCAGCCAAATATCTAACTGTGGTATTAGACGGTGAGTCCACCTTTCTTTCGCTGAGGTATCCCACAACACGTGCCATCGGCTGGTACTGTTCCGTCTCTCCTCTTCCCTGAGATCTTTTGGGCTCAATGTAGTGTGCCTCCTCCGCCGGTAAAGACACATCCGCTCTTCAGCCAATATTTCGATGGGCAGCATTCCCGCAATCACACAAACTGCATCTTCCGACACTATGCGGTACGCGCTAGCAACTCTCAGGGCACTCTGCCGACAGACGGGAGCGATCTTACGTCGAGATTCCTGGAACTGGAGCGCATCGGCCCAGATGGGAATCCCATAAGTCAGCACTGACGTCACCACCGTGGACAGCAGCGCTCTTCTTTTTTATTTAGGACTCTTTTATTTGGGGCTCTTCTTTTTTATTTTGTTTGGCATGAGGCGGGATAAGAGTGTTCGAACCCCTGAGGCCTTGGTTGCCACGTGCTCCACCTGCTGCTTGAAGTTCAAGCGGGTATCAATTATCACTCCCAGGTACGGAATGAACGGTTAGGAAGTGAGTTCATAATCCCCAACTTTCAGCGTGATTGTCTCAACTTTTTTCCGACTCATAATCAGCACGGCCTCCGTTCTGTGTTCTGCCAGTGTCAGCCCCCTGTGCCCATCCACCGACGCAATCTCCTCAAAGATTAGGTCGAATGTGAGATGGATTTCCTCGAGGTGTTTCGCCACAATTACCACAGCAACGTCGTCTGCAAATGCCACAAGCCTCACGTCATTTGGCAGCGTCAGCTTCAAGAGTCCGTCATACATGATATTGCACAGCAGCGGACCCAGCACAGGGCCCTGAGGAACTCCCCCGTAACTCGGTACTCTTTGGGACCAGTCTGCGTGTCATATTTGAGGATCCTGTCGGTGAAATAGCTCCTGAACAATTTCTGCAGGTATTCGGGGAGATGAAAAGCCTCAAGAGCCCTCATGATGCAATCCTACCTGGCAGAGTTGAAGGCGTTCTTGATGTCTAGTGTCGCTACCAGACAGTACTTCTTTGTGCCTCCATCGGATTCCCGAAATCGCCTCCTTGGCTGTATTGACGACGATTTCAATAGCATCCATGATGGAGTGATTCATTCGGAAGCCATGTTATTCATCAGCAAGCAGCGGGTCGACTACTGCTTGGATCCTCCTATGAGCGATTCGCTCAAGGATCTTCCCGGCTGTGTCCAACATGCAGCGTGGACGATAAGATGATGGCTCGTGCGGCGGCTTCTTCCCTCTTGGGCGTAGCACTAGCCTCTGCTGCTTCCACTTCGGAGGGAAGTAACCTTCAGTTATGCATGCATTATAAGCATCAAAAAACAGCGCTGGCACTGCCTTAATAGCTGCTTTCAGCGCAATGTTTCATATACCATCTGGACCAGGGGCTTTGGTATTGCCTACTCTACCGCACGCTTCCATCAGTTCATCTTCTGTGACAGGCGGGATGGCCTCCACCTTACATTGTCTTGATAGCCCGTTCAGCTCTCTTTATTGAGGGAACAGCACCGAGACGATCTTCTCCAGGAGCTGGGGACATGTCGGTGAGGCATAGGCTGACTTCTCAGCCGCGACATCACGACCTTATAGGGCCATCCCCATGTATCATCCTCAACTCCATCCACTAGCTCCTTCCAGCCTTGCCTCTTGGTGCACTTAATTGCCTTGTTCAGTTCTCGGCGCGCACTCTTGTATTGGGCCTCCAGTTCTTCGGAGTTTGGACTTTTCCTGCTACGTTGTGCTAACCTCCTCACCCTGAGACACTCCTTACGGAGGGTAGCGATTCGATCATTCCACCAATTTACCGGTGGCAGCCGGCTTTGAGTGCGCTTTCGAGGCATGCTAGCATCGCAAGCGTCTGTGACTCTCCTCATGATCTCGCTGACCTTCTCCATGGCATTTCTACCATCGATTGGGCGAGCGTTCAGCGCAACCAAAAACGTGTCAAGGTCGAAGTTGCTAACTTTCTAACCAATTGTATTGGTTTTCGGGCATGCTTCTCCAACCCTCTGAACCGTCGATACCTCCCATAGTATTGCACAGTGGTCACTGGCTCTATCGAAGTCTGCCACTTCCCAGGAGTAATTCCCCCTCACGAGGGTACTGCTCACAAAGGTCAGGTCCACAATTGAACTTGCCTCTCCCCGCATGAATGTTGGTTTTTCACCACTATTGAGGAGAACTACATCTATGGTTGACATAGCCTCCAGTAGTGCTCGTCCCCTTACGTCGGTGTACCTGCTGCCCCAGTCGACCGCCCAGGAATTGAAGTCGCCGGCAACTGCCACAGAAAAGTGCTGCCTCATATCCTCAGTCAGTCGATCCAGAAAGACGGTGAACTCATCGAAAGTGAGGCTGGGTGGAGCATAACAGCTGTAGAAACGAATTCCCTCCAGCTTAGCCGCCACAAAGTGCGCCTCTCCACAATTGATCACGCTCTGGGACAGACACTTACCACAGGACAAAATAATGGCCCTAGTGGTAGTATCCGTTGTTTACCACATTGAGGTTCAGCTGGAGTACCCTCATCTTCGTTTGTTGCACATCTTCTGGTATGCTTCCCTGTAGACCGGGCATCTACTGCTGCCAGCTACATGGGCAAGATTTTCCATGTTCCCTTTCTCAATGCACAGAGTGCATAGGGCATCCTTCTGGCAGTCAGCAGACTTATGGCCCGTTTCTCCGCATCTGATACAGACTTTTGCTCGGTCTGCTGTGTTCGTGCATCTGGTGGACCGGTGTCCATAGTGCCAGCACTTGAAGCACTTTACACGTCTCTCCACTCTTCTTATCCGGCAATTGGTCCACTCTATGCGGATCTTACCGTGTTCACCTACGACCTTCGCCGCCACTATTGCTGCCAGCGCTACCGAGGCAGTTTGGGTGCCCCTGTATGCTTTGCGCAGCGACTTGATAGCATCGAGGGTGATGTCGCATCCCTCCACGGCTGCCCTTTGGAGTGCTGAGAGAACTTCTTTCTTAGTCGTGGTCTCCTCAATGTTCCTAATCTCAAGCTCCGCTTGAGGCCCCTTACTGATGACTTCAGCATCATCCTCGAGGACATCAGTTATGGCCTTCTGTAGGTCATGCCTTTTATCCGCTGTATCCTTTGTCAGGATAATCAACAGATCTCCAGTGGTTGTTCTCCTGATTTTCTCAACACAAGCGGTGGCCTGCTCGGCGGAAACATCCTTCTTCACCCGCCGTAGCATCTCCGCATACTTCGTTTTGTCCTTGGGGGGGACAATCAGCGCATCAGGTCTTGTCGATGTTTTTTGCGACTTCTTCTGCTGCTGTGGTTTCTTTGGAGGCTGCGCTTTGCCTCGCTCCCCCTCCTTTCTCCCTCTCACAGTCTGCCACTCCGTGTCCCTGGCAGTCTGCGCTGCATCCGTTCTCGTTGGAGGAGTTGGTCCTCCTGCTTTTGGCTTCTTCGGGGCCTTATTCTCGAGGCACGGTGAAGTTCGCTGCGGGCGTTTGGCTCTGCGAATGTTCCGGTTGTCCCCAGTGGTTGACCCCCCGTCGTCAGTCACTTCCGTGTCATGGGCAGACGTTTCGGTGACATTTCGCTCTCGCACTGGCACAGGCGTTCTCCAGGCTTGTGCAAATGTGGTAGTCAGAGGTTGTTGTGTTGCCTCCCTGTCCACCAGCTCCTTGAGCCTTCTGAAGGCGGTCCTCGCGGAGACCACTTTTGATTTGATCTCCTTGTGGACATTTGTCTTCGGTTGGGTAAACTCGTGGAGTTCATTCAGTATCTTTTCAAGTCTCTCCCACGCTTGATGTGTCTGCATCGAGACACTTGCACTAATTGCTGCTTGTTGGGCGTGCTGCCCGCTCATCCCTCCTATATCTTCCATTATTTTTGTTTTATAAGTTTCCTCCATTCTGTTTCCACGAGCACCTAGCGAAGTATAACAGTCCACTCCTGACAGAGCCCCGTGTGGAGGAGTAAGGCCACTTAATACACCTGGGGTGGGACCTGGTGCCCCAGGGACCACCGTTCGCGACGTCAACTACCCCTGGCGCCTTCCAGAACTTAGCACGGTGACCACCTTGACATTAGGGCAGGCTGTTATAGGGAACCCACCCTGCACGCCTCCTTTAGAGTTGGGCTTCTCTTCTATGATGTCCTGAAAAGGACAGACATCGGTTCGAACTGCTTCTTAGTTTGAGAACATCCCTGAAGCCCCTCCACCGTCGACAAGGTGCTGCAATTCGTAGGAGGGGTGTATGTATGTATGTATGTATTTTTTTTTTTTTTATAGAGGTTTAGCAAAGTCTTCAAAAGATTCTGATAAAGTGATATTAAAAACCAGATCTGGGATTTTACCCAGTAAAAACCCTGTTTTCCTCTTTTTTACCTCTAATCATTCGTTCCCATTTCCCTCGCGGCACCACCGTGAAGTATTACTTCGCGAGGGGGGTTCTCAGCTGTTTGTTCTTCCACTCTTTCCATCCAATGTACATCCCCCTAACTTGCTAAGATGTTATGTGTGATTAGGAGGTTCCAAATAGATTTCTCACCTATACTGCAACGTTGCGCGTGCGTTCCTCGTTTCTGAGTTCCTTAATGACTTCCGCCGCAAAGTTGCTCGTTGCGTCCCAGGCTGTCTGTGATGACAACATTGCTTCTACTAGATTCTCGGGCGAGACTTTTCTTCCCAGTTCAGTCTCCCAAGTATCCCGGATGTCACTGAAACGGGGGCATGTGAAGAATACGTGCTCCGCGTTCTCGTCCACTTCTGCGCAGGTGGGACACTTCGGGGAATCTTCATGTTTGAATTTATGAAGATATGCCCGGAAGCACCCATGTCCTGAAAGCATTTGACAAAGATAGTAGTTTATCTCTCCATGGTCTCGACTTACCCAGGCAGCCACTTACGGGATCAGGCGTTAGGTCCATCTCCCCTTGGTCGAATCGGACCATTTCTGCTGCCATCGGCTCAAGCTGTTTCGTCTCTCTTGGATTTTCAGTTCTTCGGGATTCAGCGCTTCTGTTCTCTTCCGTTGATACAGGGATCTTCGCTCTTCAGCTGATACCTCTATCGGTATCATTCCTGAGATGACGCAGACTGCGTCCTCAGATACCGTCCGGTATGCACTCGCTACTCTGAGGGCACTCAGCCGATAGACAGGTGCAATTTTACGGCGAGCTTTTTGCAGCTGGAGAACGTCAGCCCAAATGGAAATACCATATGTAAGCACTGACGTCACCACTGAAGACAGCAGCGCTCGTCTCCGTTACTTAGGACCTCCGATATTGGGCATGAGGCGTGCTACAGTGGATCTGACTCCAGATGTCTTGGTACCCACATGCTCCGCTTGCTGCTTGAACTTGAATCGGGCATCGATCATTACTCCAAGATACCGAATAAACGGCTGAGATGTGATTTAGTAGTCACCGACTTGCAGTTTGATACTCTCCAATTTCTTCCTACTAGTAATGAGCACCGCTTCCGTTTTATGCTCCGCGAGTTGCAATCCAACTAAATCCATCCACTGACGTATCCTCCTGAATGTCGTATCGAAGATGGAGTTGATTTCCTCCAGGTGCTTCGCCACAATCACCACCGCCACGTCATCCGCAAATGCCACGAGTCTCACCTCAGTTGGCAATGCTACCTTCAGCAATCCATCATACATGATGTTCCACAAGAGAGGAGCCAGCACCGAGCCCTGTGGTACCCCTCCGGTGACTTGGTACTCTTTAGAGCCTCTCTCTGTGTCGTACTTGAGAACACTGTCGGTGAGGTAGCTAGCTACCATCTTCCGCAGATACCCTGGGACGATCATCCTCTCGAGAGCCTCCATAATGCAGTCCCACCTGGCTGAATTGAAGGCGTTCTTGATATCTAGCGTCGCCACCAGGCAGTATTTTTTCGTACCTTTTCTCCATCTTCTCCCAGAGGTCGTCTCCTTGGCGGTGTTGACGACGAGGTCAATGGCGTCGATGGTAGAGCGACCTCTTCGGAAGCCATATTGATTATCAGCTAGCAGCGGTTCTACTGCTACTTTTATCCTTCTGTGGATGATGCGCTCGAGGATTTTCCCAGCTGTATCTAGCATGCAGAGTGGGCAATATGATGATGGCTCGTCCGGTGGCTTCTTCCCTTTGGGGAGGAGCACTAATCTCTGCTGCTTCCACTTGGCGGGAAAGGTGCCTTCATCCAGGCATGCATTGTATACGTCCAGAAACAGTCCTGGTGCTGCATTGATCGCTGCTTTTAATGCAATATTGGGGATTCCATCAAAACCGGGAGCCTTGGTGTTTCCCACTCTGTCACAAGCTTCCTTAAGTTGTTCCTCCGTAATTGGTGGGATCCATGTCTCCATGCTGTGCTCCGTGGACTGGTGGAGCTCCGGTTGTTGGGGGAACAACGCCGTTACAATCTTCTTNTCGGGCATCGATCATTACTCCAAGATACCGAATAAACGGCTGAGATGTGATTTAGTAGTCACCGACTTGCAGTTTGATACTCTCCAATTTCTTCCTACTAGTAATGAGCACCTCTTCCGTTTTATGCTCCGCGAGTTGCAATCCAACTAAATCCATCCACTGACGTATCCTCCCGAATGTCGTATCGAAGATGGAGTTGATTTCCTCCAGGTGCTTCGCCACAATCACCACCGCCACGTCATCCGCAAATGCCACGAGTCTCACCTCAGTTGGCAATGCTACCTTCAGCAATCCATCATACATGATGTTCCACAAGAGAGGAGCCAGCACCGAGCCCTGTGGTACCCCTCCGGTGACTTGGTACTCTTTAGAGCCTCTCTCTGTGTCGTACTTGAGAACACTGTCGGTGAGGTAGCTAGCTACCATCTTCCGCAGATACCCTGGGACGATCATCCTCTCGAGAGCCTCCATAATGCAGTCCCACCTGGCTGAATTGAAGGCGTTCTTGATATCTAGCGTCGCCACCAGGCAGTATTTTTTCGTACCTTTTCTCCATCTTCTCCCAGAGGTCGTCTCCTTGGCGGTGTTGACGACGAGGTCAATGGCGTCGATGGTAGAGCGACCTCTTCGGAAGCCATATTGATTATCAGCTAGCAGCGGTTCTACTGCTACTTTTATCCTTCTGTGGATGATGCGCTCGAGGATTTTCCCAGCTGTATCTAGCATGCAGAGTGGGCAATATGATGATGGCTCGTCCGGTGGCTTCTTCCCTTTGGGGAGGAGCACTAATCTCTGCTGCTTCCACTTGGCGGGAAAGGTGCCTTCATCCAGGCATGCATTGTATACGTCCAGAAACAGTCCTGGTGCTGCATTGATCGCTGCTTTTAATGCAATATTGGGGATTCCATCAAAACCGGGAGCCTTGGTGTTTCCCACTCTGTCACAAGCTTCCTTAAGTTGTTCCTCCGTAATTGGTGGGATCCATGTCTCCATGCTGTGCTCCGTGGACTGGTGGAGCTCCGGTTGTTGGGGGAACAACGCCGTTACAATCTTCTTCAGGAGCTCGGGGCATGACGGAGATGGCATAGGCTGGCTTTTTAGCCGCGTCATAACCACCTTATACGGTCTTCCCCATGGATCACTCTCGACTTCGTCGAGGAGTCCAATCCAGCCTTGCTTCTTGCTCTCCTTGATAGCTTTGGTAAGCTTTCGGCGTGCGTCCTTAAATTTCCTCTCCAGTTCTTCGGAGTTTGGTTTTTTCCGACCACGCTGAGCCGACTTTCTAGCCTTCACGCACTTCTCTCGAAGAGCGGCGATATGGTCGTTCCACCAGTGCACAAGTAGCAGACGGCCTCCGCTGCCTTTCCGAGGCATTGAGGCATCACAGGCCTCGTTAACTCTTCTCATAAGATACTCGGCTTTCTCCGTAGCACTGCTGCCACTTATGGGGTGATCATCTAGAGCCACTAAGAATATGCTCAAATCGAAGGTGCTCACCTTCCAGCCGATTTCGTTTGTCTTCTTAGGCGTTGGTCTGATCCTTCGACCAGCGGATACCTCCCAAAGGATTGCTCGGTGATCGCTAGCGGTGTAGATATCCATCACCTTCCAGGAGCAGTTTTCTCTTGCGAGTTTACTGCTAACAAACCTGAGGTCTACTATTGAGCTCTTGACTCCTCTTTCGAACGTGGGTCCATCACCGTGGTTCAGCAGGACAATGTCTAGTGAAGACATAGCCTCCAATAGTGCTTGCCCCCTTTCTTTGGTCTCGTTACTACCCCAATCGACCGCCCAGGCGTTGAAGTCCCCCGCGATTTCAATAGGGAAGTGCTGCTTCACGTCCTCAGTTAGTCTATGCAGGAAGTCCGTGAATCCGTCAAGGGTGAGGCTTGGTGGAGCATAACAGCTGTAGAAATAAATTCCATCCAGCTTAGCTACCGCAAAGCCAGCCTCATCAGTAGTCGTAGCACTTTGGAACGGGTACTTTCCGCAAGACCAAATGACGGCCTTGCGACTCTTGTCCGTCTCCCAGGGCTGTGCCCAGATGTCTGTATGGCTCCGAGATGATCGCCAGATCAATCTTTAGCTCGCGCACCGTCTGCATAAGGAGATCGTGTGCAGCCTCACAGTGGTTGAGGTTGAGTTGCAGTATCCGCATTATCGTTTCCTATTCACCTGCTGGTGTGCTTCCTTGAAGACAGGGCATCTGCTGCTACCAGCAGTATGAGCACAGTCCTTCAATGGATCACTCTCAGTACATAAGACACAGCGGGCCTCTTTTCCACAGGTAGCAGCTTTGTGTCCCTCTTCGCCATACTTTGTACAGAGCTTCGCTCTGTCCACTTGGCTCTTGCATTTGATGGCGAGATGTCCATAGTGCCAACACTTGAAGCACTTGGTTACTGTCTCCACCCTTCGGATTCGGCAGTTCACCCATCCTATACGAATCCTACCGCGATCGCTTAGGACTTTCTTCGCTACCGCTGCAGCCACCGTCACTAATGCAGTTTGGGTACCTCCGTAGGCCTTACGCAAAGATCTGATGGCATCCGGGGCAATTTGGCAATCTGCTACCGCCGCGAGTTTGAGGGCCTCCAGCACCTCCTCCTTCAGCGTCAGCTCATCGAGGTCTTTGATCTCAAGCTCTTCCTGTGGCCCTTTACTGAGGACATCAGCCTCTTCTCCAAAGAGTTCGACTATCGCCTTGTGTAAGCGGCCAGCTTCATCCTCCTTATCCTCTGATAGGATGATCAGCACATCTCCCGTGGTCGTTCTGCGGATTTTGTCGACGCAGTCACGAGGCTGGTCGGGAGGAATCTGCTGCTTAACTCGTTTGAGCACCTCCGAGTACCACTGCTTGTCCTTCGGACGTACAATCAAAGCGTTGGGCCTCATGACTGGTGCCCTCTGCTTCTTTTTCTCCTTTTCCTTGCGTTTTTCTGGCGACTGCGATTTCTGCCTCTTCTTCTTCAGCTTGACCTGCTCCCACTTCGATGAATTTGCAAGTCCGTCCTCCTTCTTGTTCGGGGCATGAGCGGCCTTCATCTCATCTTTCTTCTTCTTGAGGTCCCTAGTATCTGTCGGTGGTGAAAAAAAAACTTTTTTTTCTTAGGATTCGCAGAATACGAAAGTCCCATGATTATTACCGGAAAGCAGAAACGCTGTTTCTCTTTAATTAGTTGACAGTTGTAACACTTGACACTCATGATATTCACTTTCGGATACTGAATAAATGAAACGGGAACAAAGTACATGTATACGGAAAAAAAGTACATGTATACGGAAAAAAAGTACGAATATAATCTGGTGTACCACCGGTATTTTCCCGGGAGAGTTTATAAGATGAATGAACTCCATCATTTTCTCTGTGCTGAACCAAAATAGTTATTTTCATCACAAGATCCACAAAGTATTTTCTGACGAATGTGGCTTTGTAGACCGAGCCGAAAGCGTGGCTTATAATCACATTTGTCAGAAAACACTTTTGGACCGTGTGATGAATGCAATTTTTCGTCAGAAGGCCGCCAAACCGCGATCTAACCGACCGAAGCGAGGTTAGAATCGCGGTTTACCGGGCCTTCTGACGAAAAATCTCCTTTTCACCGTCAATTATACGAAATTTCTACAAGATTTAATATACGGTAAAACTCTCGAGAAAACCAGTAAAATAATTGGGGAACGCAAGAAATTATTCAATGCAACGAATGATGTGACGATGTGATTATAGGCCTCGCCTTCGGCTCGGTCAATAAAGCCACATTCGTCAGAAAATACTTTGTGGACCTTGTGATGAATGCAATTTTTCGTCAGAAAGCCCGTAAACCGCGATTCTAACCTCGCTTCGCTCGGTTAGATCGCGGTTTACCGGGCCTTGTGACGAAAATAATATTTGCATCTCAGAAACAAATTCATGAGTTTAATCAACAAACGAAATAAGCCCCACAAAGAAATTGTCAAATTTTATGAAGGCGAAACGTCACGAGGGTCACAAAAACATGATCAAATTGCACGAGTGTCGAATATTACGACAGTCACAAGAGGACGATCAGATTTCAAGAGAGTCAAACCTTACGAGGGTTACAAGAAGACGGTCAAATTTCACGAGAGTAAAATTTTACCAGAGTCATATGAATGATGAAATTTTACGAGGCTCGAATATCACGAGAGTCAAACGTTACGAGGGTTACCGAGAGAGTGTCAAGTTTCTGGAGGGTCAAACATCACCAGGCTCACAAGGGAGTAGTCAAATTTGACGAGAGTCGAATTTCACGGGGGTCACAACAGAATAGTCAGATTCGACGAGGGTCAAACGAGGGTTACAAGGAGAACGCCATATTTTCAATTTCTAAGGACCTCACATGGAGAATTCAATAAAGCTCAATAATCAACACCATGATCCTTTTTACAAATGAGAGTCTGAGATTGTGACTTGTGACTTTTGAACATCTTGATATATTTAGGCATCGTATTCCCTAGTGATGCTTGCGATGGATGACTATCGTAAATACTCATCCCCTTCTGGTGTTGGACCCTGTGAAAATCACCGTCTTCTTTACCATCATGAAAATTCACCGTCTCCTTGTAACCCTCGTGACGTTTGACTCTCGTGAAATTTGACCGTCTCCTCGCGACCCTGGTGACATTCGACTCTCGTAAAATTTCTGTGTGTGTGTGAGTGGCTGTCCTTTTTTATTCACTTTACGACTCATTGACGAAGCATCGAGATGAAATAGTATATTATGTAATTATGCGATAAAAGTATTATCTGGCGAATGTGGCTTTATAATCCGAGCCGAAGGTGGTTTTTTATCGTTATTTTACATCGCGTCGATCCGGTTAGGGTATACTGCGGTGATGATCAAGACTTTAAATGGTTAGATCGCCCGATTCTACCCGGCCGAGATTTGAACTCAGAACCTTTTGCATGTGAGGCAATGAACTTACCCACTGCGCCAAGCCACCGGGAGTCATTAGACTCTTGATTACAAATAACGCTCCTTAGCTACCCTCGCAATATGTACGTTCAGCAGTGGAACACCCTGTACGTATATACGACATATATTATAAATAGCTGGGATATATGTCACATATATCAGAAGTATATGCTGCTTATATATGCCGAATATATCTCACATATAATCAGAGTTCATGTTAGTCATATCTCACATATATGCAGATTATATGCTGTGGGTATCAGGGATATATATAATAACACATATTCTACATATATCTCACATATGTTTTCACTACATACAGTAATCCGTATATATAATCGAATATTTATGCAAAAAATGTGAGATATATTTTTACATATAAATGGCTTATTCTTTACGAATATTTCAGAGTATATTTTCGCATATATATGACATATATACTACATACAGCATTTTTTGCCGAAATATATGTGACCTGATTGAAATATATGGCATATATATATTCGCATATATTTTTTAACTTTTTTTCCGTACGGCGTGCCATACGAGGTATTCCATGTGAAATCGGTCAACTCGTGACTCTCACCTTGTCGAAAGTGAACAAGGCAATTTGACATGGTTGAAGAGCTTAAAAAATAAGTTCTTGATTTTTTTCAAAATTTTTATGAGTCATTCCACCAATTACTAACCGATCATTTTGCGCCAAGTCTCGGATTTTTATCAACTTTTGATATATCTTTATACACGATAAAAAATGATTTCATCTAAAATTTTAGCGCTCTCACTCAACTCCATGAGATATGCGTAATTTGCCTTTTTTCATGTTTCTTCGACCCAAAAGTCTTCGAAGAAAAAAACAAATTACGAGAATTTTGGAGAACAGGGTCACAAGAGTGATTTTTCCCTTTCTGTGAGAGAAAAAGTACATTTTCATCTTGAAAAACGCATCGGAGTAAAAAAATCTTTTTTTTTCGAAAATTCTGAATTTTTTGGACGAAAAATGCTATCTTCAATTTTTTTTTAACCACGTGGAAGTCAGAAGGAATTTTCGTGGAAAAAACATGAAAAAAAGTTAAATCACGTATATCTTGTGAAGGAATTGAGTTAGAGCGTCAAAATTTTAGGTGAAATCGCTTTCTTATCGAGTATAACAATGTGTCAAAAGTTGGTAAAAATTCCAGACTCGGCATAAAATGATCGGTTGGTAATTGGTGGAATGACCCATATATGGTAGACGTGATTTTTCTCGTGATTTTCCTCCTCGTCACATAACCCGCATTGTAAATGACCGATTTCAATGTGTCAAGCACCAAAATATTCCCTTTTCTGCTAGCTCCGGAAATTGATTTAGGGGAAGGTTAGGGGCGAAATTCTCTTTTCAACCCCTACATGGCGACAATGATGGTTTTTCGCAAAAAAACAGTTGAAAACCTTGAATTTCGCCAATTACGTCATGTTTGATTTTCCTCCATTTTTCTGTCATCCATTTTCACTCTTAAAGTTAAAATAAGTCTATTAAGCCATACTAAATATGGGGCAAAGTCGTAAATCTGGCCTGAAGTATCCATTCTTTCAGTAAATTTTTCTTATAAACGAATATCGAGAATCATCCTGGTTCTCCTCCTACCTACTCCAAAATCCTATCTAACAATATTCTATGGCGTCACAAGATGTGGAACGCTATATAAACTCTCGTCTTCTGTGAAATCCATTTTATTTTCAATTATTAATTCTTCTACTAAAAATTGTCAGTTTTTCATTGAAAATGCCTATGAAATCATCAGATAAAAACGACTATTTATCTAAAGTATAAGTGAATTTATCGAACGAACATTTTTCGAAATTTCAATTAACTTAATCTGAAAATTTCCTGAGAATTTCTAACGAAAATTGGTCAATTTTGAATGGAACAATTTGAAATGCAATAGAATAACACGTTGTTCAACTTCCGGTGTAACACAAAACCCTTGCTTTAAGGTATTTATGACGGGGTGGGCATGTAGAAGGTGAGACGGAGGATATATTGTTCTCACGCAGAAAACCAATCGCTGAACAAAAAAAAAACGAGATTTTGATTCCAAATTTTTAATCTATTCCCAAGACTTTTATGTTCGAAATATTTTTTTAACAACTTTTCTATTTTGTTCCCACATATTTAAAGCCTTTTTCATTTGTCTAGTTTGTCTTTTGGAAAATTGGAAAATAATCAATATGGATAGAAACGGTGACAACGTCGTGGGGTTCGAGGTACCAGTTGGCACCACTGATTCACTTAGTCGCTATGCTCTTTCCCATAGCGAAATGTATCATCACAACTATACCCGTATTTATCGCACTTCCCCCCCGCGATTCCTAATCTCGACGTTGTCACTATTTCAAGCTGCGCACGCAGAATTCCTATTTTTCATGAGTTGTTTAATTATCCCTTCTAAATAATTCTTCTAAGCTACTCGATTTTTTTTGTGTTTTTCTATGAAAACTCCACTCAAGTGCGAAGTTTTAGAATAATGGCGACTTTATTTCTATTTGTAATCCCTCAAGTATGGCGTCCATGCCGCATATGGACCTTTTCCGTGATTAATACAAATTTATCATCTTTCGTACTATTGTAGATATCGAAATTCTAAAAATTTCCCCATGAAATAGATAAAATTATCAACATAATGCGACTTAATTTTTTTTCAAGTTATTTTTAATATTTTTCTTCAATACATAAACCTTACGGAACTGATTTCGATGTCGGATACATATTCAAATCTCTCGTTTATTGAGATGATTTTTATCAAAAATTCTTAACTTTTTACTGAACATATTCTATACATTTCTTTGTCGAATGGCACAAATGAAATTTTGATTCAATGAATTACTGATTTCTTATTAACAAAATTCCGGCAATTACCGATCTTGGTAACCGTTTGTACTATCAAACTGGGATAGGTCTTAAAAATTCAAAAAAATATGTATAAAGTAATACCGTCATTGAAAAACTTGGGTGGAAGCTCAAGATTATCATTAAATGTTAGTTCATAATTTTTTGATCATCAGTGTAGAAGTTGTTGCCTATTGAACAGCGAATTCGAGTTGACAAGAAGCCGCCGGTCGATTCGGAACTCGAGCGAATCGACCGACGGTGTCGATATGAACAGCGAGGAGTGAAGCGGGGACTGTCAGGTTGCAAGGAAGGTCTGCTTGTCGATCGCTGCGCATTGCGCGATTAGAGGCAGTACCATCGCAATTTGTCAGTTGCCCGTGTCGACTATTGCAAGGCTTCGATAGCACGAGTCATGAACTAATTTTCCTACTATTGGATTGCCTTGCGGTAGAGGACCACATAGTGAGGTGTATCAAAGATCTTGCACCAATTTGGAGAACGCGCTTCACCATAACATCTGGTGAGGGTAAGCTGGCTTCGAGGTTGGTGCAGTATAGGAGAGGAGTCTTTCAGAGTGATACTCTGAGTCTTTTATTATTTTGCATCTCACTAATGCCGCTATCTGTTGCGCTGCGTTGTGTTGGAGGGTACCAAGCCGGAAAACCCGGTGATAGGAGGCATCAGGTCAGTCATGTGTTTTACATGGATGACCTGGAGTTATTTGCCTCAGGAGAGCGGCAACTCAAGCTTCAGCTTGATAGTGTCGCAATGTATTCACGTGCGGTTGGCATGAGTTTCGGATTGCACAAGTGCGCCGTCTTCCATATGAAGACGGGCAAGGTTAGTGGCGAGGTGGATGATCTTCAGCTTGTGGATGGAAGCGTCATACATCATCTTGGCGCTGAAGAGTCGTATCGATATCTTGGCTTCAATCAGCGTTCCGTAGTGGAAACTGTGGAAGTCAAAGAGACTTTTCGCGAGGAATATCGGCGGCGGCTCAGGAACGTTTGGAAGTCCGAACTTTCCGGCAAGAATAAAGTCTCAGCAACGAACATGTTCACTGTCCCGATGCTTCTTTACTCCTTTGGTGTTCTCAAATGGAGTGGATTTGAGCTGGAGCAGCTGGACAGAGATACCCGCAAGCTGATGAACATTCATAGAAGTCTTCATCCACGTTCTTCGACTCTGCGGTTATATTTTCCGTGAGAGTGTGGAGGACGAGGACTTCTCAGTTTGGAGGCTCTTCATGATCATCTAGTCCTCGGTTTACCTTGTGACGTCATGAATGGCTTGGATCCACACTTGGAGTTCGTGCATGATCATGAGCTCCATGGGGTTCAAGCCTTTCTTTACAAGGCAGCGGATACGGCAGCGGCTTCCCTTGGTTTGGAATTTCGTCGCGGCCGGGATGGCCAGTTAGCTAGTGATTCATTAGCCATCATGGCCAATCCTCGGCATAGAGCGACCATCAAGGCGGCGGAGTAGTCTACCTTGCTCTGCCAGCACGTTGATAGACCCGTGCATGGTATATTCTTCCGCCATGTGGAAGAGCAGGGTCTCTCCGTCCAGCTGACATTCGCCTTCTTGAAGTCAGCTGGCTTGATGTCCGAAACAAGGGTTTCATGTGCGCATATCAGGATGGCGTGATAAACACTCTTGTCTATCGAAGTCGTGTTATGGGGGTGCACGTTCCGGATACTCGATGTCGGATTTGCAAGCAATCCCCGGAAACTCTGATGCTTCTTTTGTCGGCTTGTCCGACTTATACAATCACGAGTTATATCCACCGCCATAATGCGGCTTTGAGAGTGCTGTATTATCATTTGCGGCACTCTTATGGGATAGACAGAACGCCGGTGCTGCCTTACGCTCCAAGAGACATTGAGTCCGTTGTCGTGAACGAGAGGTATAAGATTTACTGGAACTTCTCGTTCGCAAATGTCAGGCCAATCGTTGCGACGAAACCTGACATCGTGCTCTTCGATTTTGATGACTAAATCATCTATTTCATTGAGTTCTCAGCTCCGCCTGAGACCAACATCACAGTGAAAGAAGAGGAGAAGCGGCTCAAATACCAGCCACTCCTGTTTAAGCTACGTCAAATAAATCGGGGATTTAAAGTAAAGTTGGTTGTCCTGATAATTGGCTCTTTTGGGGGAATGAAAGAGTCATTCATATTTGCGCTGAACACCATCCCTGCATGTAGGCGTCAAGCCTTCATTTTGGGTGGCCAAATGCAGAAGGCGGTCATTCTTGGATCCCTCCGTCTAAGTAGATAGCACGATTCTGGACTGCAGTAGAGTTCACCCTCTGGTTGGAGGGAGAACTACTGTAGGGCGATTAGGAAAAGTTTGTATCGCTTAGCTTGCTGGGCGGTCTTCGAGGTGAAGTCGGAACCCTTGAGGATCGTTCAGCGATCTCATTTACGAGTGTAATAATAATAATAATAATAATAATAATAATAATAATAATAATAATAATAATAATAATAATAATAAATATTCCTTGAGAAAGTGCTTATAGGACCTTTTGACGCCAATCTTGAGGAAAGTCCCAAAAGATGTCTATACGACTTTTTGGCACTTAGAACGCGAATATAAATTTGTCAAATTACTAAATTAAAGAAGTACTCCCAAAATATCATCCGGAAATCAGTCGAATAATTTGTAATTTCGGGATCGAATGTTGAGATTACTCGACCAATTTATAATCTGAGAATGAAGATTACTAAATTCCTTCTTCAGTGAGGAATTGAAAATTCCGAAACTATGCTGTAATATGTCATTTGCTCCGAAAATTTCGTTTTCCCTTCAAAATGAGTATTTCATGCCAAAAGAATTTTCAATTACTGCAGGAATTTCAAATGGGCATTGGGAATTACATATATGAATTTCGCTTTTATCTTTCATTCTTGCTAAAATTGCCATATAATTCTCAGTAGTAATACCGCGAGAGCTTCAAAATGATCGGGTATTTCCCGATAGCTTCGTTGCACACAAACGAGAGTGTCAAGTTTTGTAGGAAAATCCCTGGCACTTCGCGCTCGGGATTTTTAAACCTACAACACTTGACACTGTCGTTTGTTTGCAGGGAAGGTTGAGGGAAATACCCGAATCTTTTTGAAGCTCGAGGGGTATTTGGAGGAGTATTTCCTCCATCGGAATTTCGGTCACTGGAGGGCAGCATTTGATGTCAATGTGGTACAACCTACACTTTCGCATTTCAATTAATTTGTTTTTTCTCCCTTAACAACGTGCCGTGGTTTTACCAAATTTTACCAATATAAAACCGTGTAGGTTGCACCACGTGACATCAAATGCAGTCCTCCTCCTATTGGCCGAGATTCCGATGAGGGAAATACTCACAGTAATTACCATCGATTATTATGACTTATCAGAATTAATAATTAAAAATCACGAATTGAAAAGTTGGTCGGTGTAATAAACTTTCTCCCGAAAAAATCTTATACAGCATGCATATTTAGCAATTCCCAGGTAATTCCATTACAAATGTAATTCGAGATTCCCATCCCTGAATCTGTCCAATTTAAAATAAATTCAGTTAATTAAAAGAATTGGTCTCAAATGGTCTTTAAAAAAACACTATCGAATTTTCCTGAGGTTAAACTTCAGGAAGGATCCCTGCTAAACTGAAACTAATAACAGAACAGGAAATATGCACTTTTTTGTTTTAATTCGATTAATCTATTCGGAAGCAAATTGGAAGCAAAAGTTATAGTAAGGAAAATTTTGCTTGAAAAATGAAAATGAAAAAATTAATCGATTTTGTAACTAAAATGCACTTTTCGGTGTTGGCAGAGAATCAGCTTTTCCGTGATTCAACTTTGAGCGCGCTTGGCGGCTCAATCGTTGAAATTAGGAGTATGCCGCCAGTAAATTTTTTGGACGAAATTTAATACTCTACAAATCATATGCTAGGGATTTTCATCCTATCCATTACGGTTTCGCCAACGTAAAGCGAGAAAGTTCGCGTGGACGCTTAATTTTGCCATTTTTAATTTTTTTAAACAATTTCCCAGTTTTTATTAATAGAAAAAATTTCACGGGAAAAATACAAACAGAAAAATCGAAACCTGTTGACTTTTATCTGTCAAATATGTAATCGAATCTGCGTGAAAAACAAATAGAATTTTAACGAGAATTCCCTAGAATTTTAATAGAATACCCTTAGAATTTTTTAAAAATTCCAAGCAGAATTTTCCAGCGAATACGTTCAGGTTTTCTATCAAATTTTTCATACGTGTACCTAGGTGTGCTTGCGATCAGTGCTACTGGCTATAATAATTCGATCATGAGTACATGGGTCTCAACTCCGCATTCGTATGTTGATGCAGTGGTTAACAAAGTCAAATGGGTAGATGCTTTTTTGCCATTTACCAATAAACTAGTCCGAATAGGAAGTCCCGTAACATGAGTCAATACGGCTTTTTCATATTTGAAATTTACCTTTGACTTTTTTCTACTGACCGCAAGGCCGATTAAAGGAGTGTAAATACAGCTCAAATTTTGGAGACAAAAATATGAAATTAAGGATATCCAAGTACATGGCTCAAGTCACTAATGTTTTTTTCTACCAAGTTTTCAGATTCGTCGAAAATTTTTCCATCCCAATGCTTTTTCGGATTTTTTATTGTCCAATGCATTTTTTCAGGAATTTCTTCAATGAATATTGTGAAGAATATTTGGTAAATGTCCAGAACAACGTCGTAATTTCTATCTTTAATTATTATTATAACTGATGTATTTAGAGTATGAATTAAGTGTTAATCTTTATCGGAACTGAGTTGAAACTGAAAACTATGGGTGAGAATGTGAGTTATGACGTCACTTACCTTCCCCGCTCTTTGCGTTACACAGGACCAACGACTAGGACGTGGCGGTGTGTCTGGTCCCTCAGACAACATATATTAACATTTAAATAGACGAGGGACGACAAAGAGATGAAGTGAAATGGCTTTAATTAATCCCTAATTCCCCAAGACTATTTTATACAAGTTCACACTTGACTCTCATTGGTCCGACCTCTCATGATCATATGGCAACGCTATACATGTTAGTGTTGCTGTAATAAAAGACAGAGCAAGAATTTTGCCTCCTCTTGTCTTGTCTTGGCCCTCTTCGTTTTTCTTTTCAAATGTGATTGTTAGTGTCAAATAAGAAGATGAAATTATGTTCCTGAGTGAAAACAATTTCATTTCTTTACTTTCAATTAACCCAAAACCTTACTGGTGGTATCCACCAGAGTTGGGTCGTTCACTGAAAATCAGAGTTTTCTATGATACATAGTAGAATACTGGTAATTTACCTTTCAATGGTAAAAAAAAGTAAATAACTGGTAGAAAACCCCTTAACCTGACTATCACTGCACCGCTCTCGAGACTGAATTTCACGAGGAATTATACCTTGTGAGGGTCAAACGTCACGAGGGCCATATCTTGCAAGGGTCATACCCAGCAAGCGTCAAACATCGTGAGAGTCATATTTCGTAAAGTTTCATGCCGCACGAGGGTGAAATGTGGTACAGGTCATATCTCGCAAGAGGCCAACGTTGCAGAGACGATTTTCCTTCCTGCTCCTTTTGTTTGAGCCTCATAATCGTTGGACCGTTATTATTGTCTTTCCTGCCTCCCCGGTTACCACTTGTTGTCGTTTGACCTTTAAAAATATCCTCTGCCGACCCCTGTTGTTCAACCGTACAACATTTGACCCTCGCGAGCTATAGCACTTGCGATGATTTATCCTCGCGAGGTATGACCATTGCGATGTTTGACCCTTGTGAGGTATGACCCATGCAACCCTGTCAACAGGGGTGTTCTCGCGCCCGAACAACTCTGATGTTATCTATCACGCACATACGCAGTCAAAAAGGTCTAAAACCTCCTTGGCAAAAAACTGGTTTTCATACGTATAGAAACCTTGGTAAAATACCGGTGGTATTTTACTTGCCCAATCCTGGTCACCACTAATTCTATATGAAGTATTCCACGCCAAATGAGTCAACCACTGACCTTCACCCTTTTGGAAATTAATGTTGATTTTTTCTATGTTTGGGAAGGTTGAAAAACTATCTCTTAGATTTTTTTCAGATTTTTCCGGCAGTCCAGTCCGGAGATATGATGGTTTTTTCATTTTCCTTCTTTTTTCCAGAAACTCGAGTTCTATTTGCTGATTTTTAATTATTAAGCTTCGAAATTTTCCACTTTTAATAGCCTATACGAATATTGTCTGTAATTCCTTTTTTCGATTCCTAGATGCTCATAATATTATGTGTATGAATTAATTGTCGGCCCCTCGATTAAGTTGATTAGAACACCTATTTGAATCACAAAATTTTCCCGCAATAAAGGGCGTTTTGAAGTGCCATCTGTGAGCTGTCAAACCACTCAAGTCCAATTGTGGTCCGATTAACACAACCTCAACAAACATGGTTAAAATATTTCGGGATGGAAATTTTGATTTCCAGGATGAAGAACGTCCTGGGCAACCAAAAAAAGTTGAGGACGAGAAGTTGGACAACCTACTCAATGACAATCTCTGTCAAACACAACAGGAGCTTGCTGATACTCTCGGAGTGACTCAGTCAGCTATTTCGAGGCATTTAAAAAGAATTGGGAGAATACAGAAGCAAGGTCGTTGGCTGCCCCATCATCTTATCTCAGAAAACACAAGTCGACGCTGTGAAATTGTCATATGCTTACTGACCAGATTTAAACAAACAGACTTTTTACATAAAACTGTGACTGAGGATGAAAAGTGGATATTTTAAGACAGTCCTAAGAGGCGAAAGTCGTGGGTCAGCGACTACTGCAAAACTGAACATTCACGGGAAAAAATTGTTGTTGTGTATTCGGTAGGATTCCAAATGTCACTCTATTGTGTAAAATTGAGTGATGCTATTAAAGAAAAGCGACCGTTTACTGGTAGTGGTACGAGGCAAGTAATTTTGCTGCAGGACAACGCGCGGCCACACACAGCAAAAGAAACCCTGAAAGTTATCTCCACGTTGGGCTGGGAAATTCTCCTACACGCGGCGTATTCTCCAGACCTTGCGCCTTCTGACTATCACCTGTTTCGGGTGCTATAACATCACCTGGTGGATACCCAGTTCCAATCTCCTGAAGAAGTCCGGCAGAGCATTGATGACTTCATCCAGTCAAAACTACCATCTTTTTTTCGAGCCAGAATCCGACAATTGCCTGATAGATGGGAAAAATGCGTATAAAGTGACGGCTATTATTTTCAAGATTATATCTGTATTCATTTCTTTATAAATAAATGTCAAAATTGTCGAAAAAGAGCCGAGAATTATGTTACACACCTAATACAAAATCCGGAGAATTTCGAATATAAGAACTATTTCCACTAGTAAACTTTTTTAGCGGTTTCGTAAGAAACTTTGCCAGTTGATGAGTTGATATATTTCGTCAGGTTACTTGAGAGGCCAGCTTTCCTGAGGGGTACGGTGGTTTTATGGTCAATGTTACGCGTAGGATCTTTCCTGAGTTTAGTGCAAACTTTGAAGTCACCTAGCAACGCACTACCCTTTCCGGAATAGACATCCTTATCTATGACCACCGTGGCATTGCCTTTGTCCGCCAGAAGAATAATGATATTATTTTCCTCTAGACTACGCAGTGCAAGGTGTTCCTCCCTGGTAATATGTCCACCAGGGGAAGTAGCCGTGTGGAGGATGTTGGACAACTGGCTCCGGATTATATTACCAGTCTCCTCCGGCAGTCCTCATTTCTTTACCTCACAGTCTTCACTTTTTCCATTGCCCTAATTAATAAGTAGGTAGTATCACACGCTCTATGGTAAATTCTACCGAACAACACCAAACACGAGCTTTAACCTTCTAACGGAAATTCACTTACCTTTACACTATTATCTGGATTTTTTCCACGCTCAAATATTCATCACCCGTAAACATAAGAAAACAATTGCGAAATTCGGTAAAAGTATGAATAAAAAATGAAAAAACTAGGGTTGTCTACGTTACCACTTATTCTCGCATGATATACTAACAAAAAAGTAGATTTTGTCAATCAGATTTGTATCAGATAAACAAATGCGCGTAATTTCCATACAAAATTTTACTATAACTTCTTGTCTGAAGCAATTTTTATTGGCAGAATTATATATTTTTCTCAGTGTACACTCCTGCCAGACCAGTTGCTCGGCCCAACGCGAATGGCGCTAGTTCATGGGCTGCCCCCCACTATTCGTGCAACGTTCTACTACATTTACATTAAAGTAGTATGATCACGGATCGATTTCCAAGATTAAAATATGAAATAATTTTTTTAATGAAAGTTAATATCAATAAAAACCTCCTGTTGTAATTTGTGGTACATTGATCGTTTAGTATGGTTGATAAGAATTAATGAAAAACTAGATTTTAACACAGAGTCTTATGGGCAAATCACATCTTTGGGTGATTTTTATGATAAATCCAAGATTAAATTATAAAAAAAATTCAAAAAAATGGGAAAAAAAATTGACGACCATCGATGAAAATTATTGACCGTTTGGGAGTTTAGTTATAAATCATTTCTGCTCTTTGGTGTTCGGAAATTGCGTATTGAGTAGATGCGGCAACGACGTGTTAGTGGAGTGGGGACAATCGGGCATTTCAAATCTTGTTTTCTCTACGCTGTTAAGTTACAACGTTGCCACACATAAAACGACGCTAGTCAAAGGAGGTACATTATTTGACTAATAAGAGAAAAATAATAAAAATAATCGATTAATTCTTATATTCATAAATTTTATAATTTACAAAGAGAATTTTCAATTATAAATCATATTTTTTTGATTAATTTTTTTAGATTTTCTTGACGGTCATTCAACGATCACTTTGGAGAGTGACTATACTACATTAAAAGAGGGTTAAAGATTCAATTTTCGAGATCATTTTCCATGAACACAGGACTATTTAATAAAAAATATTTAATTATCTTGATATAGAATGACAAATCTAGATATCAGAGAAAATTATCAATGGCAGAATGATTGGCTGCCCCCAGAAAATAGGAAAAAATCTGTGTACGATAAGGAATAAGCGGCGTGTACTCATCCATCAAATTTAACTATATTCAGAATTACCCACAAGCAATAAGACATCGGAAATTCTACTCTCGTTCTAGTGAGATCTAGTGAGATCGTTCTAGTGAGATTTTTATTTAATGCCTAAAGGTGGTTAGGCGGCGTGCTGAGTTGAATTTGGAGTGAGAATTTCCGTGGTTCCCGGTAGCTTAGTCGGTAAGAGTGCCCGGCGCGTAACTGGGAGACCCGGGTTCGGATCCCGGCTGGGCGAATCGGAATTTTTTCTTTCTAAATTTTAATTCTATTTGATTTATTCTATTTTTTAATTCTATTCTATAAGACATCGGAAATTCTACTCTCGTTCTAGTGAGATCGACCGACTTCACCCCTTTTTTACTCCAGGAGAGAACGATTTAGGAGAAGACATTAACAGAATAATCTCGACATAGTTGTAGGTATGTCTCATTCTGGAGTTTTTCCTCACGTTCTCTCGTTTGACCTTTTTAAACACTGCGGATAAGTGTTCCTGGCTGAATGCGAAGTGAGGAGGGAACAGGCTTCGTGGGTGGTCCGTCGGCGTGGTCGACCCCCTGGTCACTTGGAAAGGTGTCGCGTTGTGTGTGGTATGGCACGCTGCCACATTACCAGACGAAAGATCGTTTTCTTATGTCTACAAGATTTTATGTTTCTCTGTGGAGACTTTCCATAAATTTGTTCAATTCTATGGCTCCCTCAACATCATCATATATAGGCGTCCGTATGAAAAGGGCCGAATTTGTCGATATGAAGTTGGGTACACTCCACTAATAGTGACAATTTCCTCAATTCTGATTTTGACCAGAGTGCGGTATTCGGGGTCACGTGACACGTTTCGCACTGATAATTTCCCCGGATGCAGGGAAATTATCATTCAGTGGCCTGTCAATTGTTTTCTATGAATTTGACAGATATTCCTCCCCTTTTCGTGAAATGTGTCCCGTAACCCCGAACACCGCACCCTGATCGGCCAAAATCAGAATTGAAGAAATTGTCCTTCGAATACCCCTCGACCTTCAAAATTCATCGGAAATTTTCCTCAAGTTTTCCTGCATATCAACGATCGGGATCAGTTTTTCAGTAAAATTACTCGAGCTGCGCGCTCGTGATTTTAATTTGCAAAACTGATCCCTCTCGCTGCTATGCAACAAAACATTCGGGAAATATTCGATAATTTTGAAGGTCTTGGGGTATTATAGCTGATAATCTCCGCACATTTTTAACGCAAAATCACCTAGATAACATGAAAAATGACGCCGCTAGGGAATTAAAAAAAATAATTTAACGTTGGTTTCAATGAGAATTGCCGAAGCAAAAACGTGAATATCTTGGAAACGAATCGACAACGTAGGCCCTTTTCATACGGACGCACACATAAGACCACGAATGTACAATGTTCATTTTTCCTGCTTTTGAGTAGGAATACAATTACGAAGCCATGTTTCTAGGTGATCTAAAAATTCTGAAGGTAATAAATAGCCGAGTGGGACCTTACCTGTTCTTCTATCCGTCGAATTCAAACACGAATGGAAATCTCTTCTTCTGAATTGGGAAAATGAACTTTTTTTTTGCGTGGGATGTCCTCGTTGCGTTCCCATTTTTTTTCTTCTTTCCACAATCTCTCCTCCTTATGGGGTATTCCATGTGAACTCACCCAGGTCAAAACCCTCACCATCGCCAATCATATTGCCGATTTTTCTTGTGGTTGTATCTGATAAAATTTGACTTCTCAAATTTTTTCAGATTTTTTAAGGCATCCTGTGGGCAGCCATGTTTTTTTGCAAGTTTTATCTTCAAATGCCTGTAATTTCCGTAAAAATCAACCGATTTGAGTTTTTTTTTACAAAATGTGCGTCTTCGACTAAACTTTCCATATAAAAATATGCCAATTTTTTTCAATTCGTTCTTCCATTGATTTCGTCAGAAAAACCTCAAAAAACTTCAAAAAACGAGTCGTTTTCAAAGTTGGACCCTTTTTACATTTTTCAAAAAATTTCCGTAAATATATTGGACTAAAATAAAATTTTCCATCAAAGGCCAAAGTGGGATCTCTATTAGAACACACTACTCGGAAAGATTTATTGTTAACGAATTTTCAAAAAATCATCAAATTGTTCCTGATTCGAATATAATGCAGTGATTCTTCAAGCGGTCAATTCAAATAATGCTTTTGCATTCAAATGCGAAAAGAATTTTGAAATTTTTGAAATTTTTCATCCCGGTTTCATATATTCAAATTGGAAATGACGGCCACGAAATGGGAAGCCCACTTTGGCCTTTGGTGAAAAATTTCGTTTTGGTCCAATATATTCACTGAAATTTTTTGAAAAATATGAAAAAGGTCCAACTTTGAAAACGACTCGTTTTTTGAGGTTATTCTGAGGAAATCGATGGAAGAACGAATTAGAAAAAATTGGCATATTTTTATATGGAAAATGTGTTCAAAGACGCACAGTTTGTAAAAAAAACTCAAATCGGTTGATTTTTACGGAAGTTACAGGCATTTTAAGATAAAACTTGCAAAAAAACATGGCTGTCCACAGGATGCCTTAAAAAATCTGAAAAAATTTGAGAAGTCATATTTTTCCATATACAATCACAGGAAAAATCGGCAATATGATTGGCGATGGTGAAGGTTTTGACCTGGGTGAGTTCACATGGAATACCCCTTATATATTTTTTCGGTATTTGGTTGAAATTTCGAATCATTCATCAATGTTGGTTCAGTTTAGCCATTCGTCATAGTATTACTCAATTCTACCACCATAGGAATTCCGTATTGATCCCCCCCGCATTCTTCATCTCGTGTGTTTCTTACCGCCACTTTCTTTTTTAAATAATAGATATAGATCATCTAGGTTCTTAGAATCTAACATCAATCTTCGTTGAAATATTATTTTGCTTCCGAATGGAAGCATTGTATTCCTCCGAATATAAGTTTCCAGTTTTCTTCGTGAAAGATGACTAATTTGGGGGTCAGGTGTCCGAATTTGATGTTGTTAGACCCTGTCCGTATGTATGTATGTATGTGCGTGTCGATACGTGTATGTGACCGATTCAATTTTTTCACGATAACTTCAAAAATAATTATTTGAATCAATCGAATCTGGGCTAGAAATATTCGTTTTTATGTTATAGAGACAGAGTTCGAAGATGGTGTCGATTGCGCTTTTAGTTTTTGAATTATTCTCAAAAATTTGGTCCAAGGTTGGTCCAATGTTCGCGTAAGTTTGGCGCCATATTGATGCAAGGTTGGCGCAAGGTAGGCCCTTATGGGGGTCTTATGGGAGTCTTATGGGGGTCTTATGGGAGTTTTATGGAAGTCTTATGGGGGCTCAGGGGGGTCATATGAGGGTCTTATGGGAATCTTCTAGGGATTTATGGGGGTCATATGAGCGTCTTATGGGGGTCTTATGGGGGTATTATGGATGTCTTATGGGGGTTTCGTGGAGGTCGTATGAGGGTTTATGGGGGCCTTATGAGGATCTTATGGGGGTCTTATGGGAGTCTTATGGCGATTTTATGGAGGTCTTTTTGGGGTTAATAGGGGTCTTACGGGAATTTTATGGGGGTTTATGGGAGTCTTAGGGGGGTTCATGGGGGTATTATGGGGATGTTATGGCGGTCTTATGGGAGTCTTATGGGGGTCTTACGGGGATTTATGGGGGTCTTATGGAGGTTTATGGAGTTCGTATGAGGGTCTTATGGGTACCTTATGGGGTTTTTACGGGGGTGGTATGGGGGTTTATGGCGATCTTATAGGGATCTTATGGGAATCTTATGGGTGTTTTATGGGGGACTTACGGGGCATTATGGGGGCCATATGGGAGTCTTATGGGGGTTTATGAGGGTGATATGAAGGGGGTTGCTAGAGGGGGTGCTGGGGAGAATTTCTTGGGGAGGTTGCTGGGGGAGGTTGCTAGAGGAGGTTGCTAGGGAGGATTTATAAGGGGGTGCTGGAGGAGGTTGCTAGGGGGGTTAATATGGGGGGTTGCTAGGGGGGTTGCTAGGGGGGTTGGTAGGTGGTTGCTATGGGTAACGTCCCCTGATCTTTCAGCGACGCCTGAATTTTTTGCACTATAATTGACACAATTGAAAGCAATTGCCCACTTATTTTATAGTGGCGTAGATCGAGATGATTCTGCTCTTTTTCCTTAGAAGAACATTGCAGGATTCCAAAGACGCAGTTCCGTTCTCCTTTCATTCATTGTATTGGCTATTCTCTGGAATTTAGTTGGTACGTTGGTATCAATTTCTGCATAATTTGAGAAATCCCTATATCTGTCTGCAGCTGAAAAGACAATAGATAAATCGCAGGACTTGTTAATTGAAAGGAAAACATCCTGTTGATCTACTGGTGAAACACCCAAAGAAGTCCAGGTGTTCCAGACTTAAGTGAATCCTGAAAAGCAAGCTTGTGGCTGGAGAAATTGGGCTCATTCGAGAACCGGCGCGAGGCGACTATTAAAAAATCACCATCGCAAAAAGAATTATGTAAATATGAGTAACATATCAACTACGACCGAGTCTAGCAACACAATTTGTCTTCCACCCGTACCTTGTTTTTATTTTGTTTTATCCCTCCTATCTTTCATTTCTTATTTCATATGTTTTCTCGAGAAAGCGCTAGCGATTGAATATAATACCATGTATGTCGAAATGGGAAGCCCAAAATTAAATTCCGCCCAATTGATTATTTTTCCACTCTCTCTGACGTTTTCGAATTAGAACGGCTAACGAAACAATTTTTCATAGTTTGGCTTCTGAATGGAAGTTTTGTAGTCAATCATATTTACGTTTTCCATTTTTAATGTTGAGGTAACTAAATATTATCTGAAAATTCATAATAGAAGATGTTTAGATGGTGTTTCGAACGTAGTTGAATAATTAGTAGAAGCTAATTGGATTTCCGGTGAGTGGAGGGTGGAACCATCAAAAAAAAATTCAAATATAAATAAAACTAGGTCTGGACCCAAATTGCAAAATTTTTATTTTTTATTTTTTCTATTCCATTGGTTTTATGGAAGTAATTCTCGATTTGAAACCCCTCCTCTAGCCTACCTCCCCTCCTTTCTTTTTCCTCTCATTGTTATCTGCGGTATGATGGCCGTCTTACTCGTAGCTATGCCCCATTCGAGCTAGGACTGCACGGGAAACCATGTAAAACCCCAGTCGCACAGCCGGCCGATTGTGCAGTGCCCTAAAATATCCATCTGTCACACTGACTAGATGGAGACACTAGGCCACTACACCGTACCTACCGCCCGCAATTTTTGTGCGAGCGAGGTGTTCATAAGCGGTCACCCATCCAAGTACTAATCCAGCTCAACGCTGCTTAGCTTGGATGTCCGCCGGAGCAACACCTCACCCACCTAACCATTACAGTCGGTTCCCAAGTTGCAAAATTTTTCATAATATAACTTTCGATTCAGTTATCTGATTGAAATGACAAAATTGCAGATTTTTTTTTCGTTCTCTGCTCTTCATTTTCTCTCTTTTGACTTTTTCACTCATTTTGTATATTCAACTGTTCATTTGGTCATAAACTAAACAAAATGCTATTTTTTGAACACATCATCCAGAGTAGAAAGTTTTTTTGTTTGAATCTGGTCAGTAGGTACATTGCAATTTCACAGTGTCGACTTTTATTTTCTGAGGTAAGATGATGGGGTACTCAACGACCTTTCTTCTGTATCCTCCCAATTCTTTTTAAACGTACCGAAATAGCTGGCTGAGTCACTCCAAGAGTATTAGCAAGCTCCTGTTGTATTTGACATGGATTTTCATTGAGAAAGTTGTCCAACTCCTCGTCCTCAACTTTTTTTGGTCGCCCAGGACGTTCCTCATCCTGGAGATCAAAATTTCCATCCCGAAATTTTTTAAATCACTTTTTACATGTGCTATAAGATTCATCACTCCCTTTCAAGGCTGAACGAATCATTTCTTGTGCTTGTGCGGCAGTTTTTCCAAGTTGGAAGGTGTAAAGAAGGTAGTGCCTCAAGTGCTCTTTGTCAAACGACATTTTTATTCACTATGTTTTTTGAAGTTG
This sequence comes from Diachasma alloeum, assembly GCF_001412515.2. Lineage (NCBI taxonomy): Eukaryota > Metazoa > Arthropoda > Insecta > Hymenoptera > Braconidae > Diachasma > Diachasma alloeum. The sequence continues at coordinate 91,185 of NW_021681765.1, forward strand.
TGTTAATCACACCATAATCAGACTTGAGTGGTTTGATAGTTCACAGATAGCGCTTCGAAACGCCGTTTATTGCGGGAAATTCTTTTAATTCAAATAGGCGTTCTGATTAATTTAAGGATGATCGGGCGAGCTGGGAAGTTTGCAAAAAAGCAGCGATTTTTTTCTTTTTTTAAGGTATTCTTTAAATGATGGAAAAGGCGTGTGCAAAGTTTCAGACTGCTGGGGAGCATGGTTAATTTATTATGAATTTTTGAAAAAGTGTTCATTTAACCCGTGATCTTATAGAAATCACAAAAAAAACTGCAAAACCCAAGGAAAAAATGCAGCCAAAGTCATGAAACTTTAGACACATTTAGAACATGTGATCAATAATTTTTTGAGTGAAAAAGATTGTCGCCTAGGAGCATTCTTTAATAATAATAGCGAAAAAAAGTACTGAAAAATAAAATTTCTGTGCACGCAGCCCAAACGAGCAGCAACGTCCCAAGTACCGATCGGGTGGGGGTGGCGCAGTCAATTTAAACTTCTCTTGAGAGAGAGCTATGAAGCGTTGTGATTAGAGCTCCCTCGAGCCAGTGGTACCATCTCCTGGTGAAAAAAAAACTACCGACGATGTTGCCAGTTTTTCGCATGGATTAATATTTTTTCATTTATTAAAAAAAAAACAATGTGAAAACCATTCAATGCGTAGAACAGATACAAATAAATTTGATTGGCTCCAAAAATAATTTTTAACCGTAGATACTCCCTAATATTGCCTGAATTTTGAATCCGGAGGAGAAAAATTTTTTTGTTCATCGATTGGTTTTCTGCAGGAAAACAATAGAAGCTCCTCCGCCTCCCCTCCTACATTTCCTCCTCGCCCCATTATCTTCAATCTAGGGGGCGAGAGTTAATTTATACACCTAATAATTGCAAATCATTCTTTTATATATGGAAAGTGAAGTAGCTCAGCTTCTGCTACGCGATTTGATTTGATGAGTTGCCAATCACAAAAGAAAAATTTGAGGTTTAAGAATGGTAAAGCGGACACTATTCAGGGACACCAAGAGCGCCAGCGACTCTCGGAAGGACCATCAGTCGATAAAATGGAATTTGTCCGATGGAATGTCCGACGAATCATGTACAGCGAGACAAAAATTGCACCAATCATAAAATTCGTTACAACACAGGGAGCCCCCTACTTCGCCTATCTCGTTTTCTTGCCACAACAGCTGATATTCACTAGCGGTGTGACCTCCATAACTCGTCACAAGAACTGCTTGATAGGTACCGGCGCTCCCTTTTGAAATTCCTCCACGAGAATCACAACTATTTGTAAAAAAGTTTGCGTATTTTGATTATAATCATGCTGTAAATACCACAGGTAAATATCGATGAATGACACTGAGCTCCACTTACGGTTTCAATATAAGGTTAGAATTTCCAGCAGTACTGGCCGAAAAACTTGCTTTAGGTAATATGGAAGATGAAGATAATGCATGTCGAACATCACTAAAAAAGAAATCGAGAGTCGAACAAGGGAGTAAACCTAAAGTCGCCCAGAAGTTTCGAGATGATTGGCTGCAGATGAATGAGTTCAAGTCTTGGCTACAGCGTGTTCCTGCTAATCCTCTCAAAGCCAGATGTAAATTGGGTTCTCAGCAATTCACTGCTGATATACCTGTATTGAAAACACATGCCAAAATAGATAAACACAAAGAGAGGGAAAGACCACTGAAGAACACAAGCATAAAAATGACTCAGTTTCTTCAACATGAAGACGGCACTGGAGACCCCTTAGACACTGCAGAAATAAACATTGCTGCATTCTGTGCCGATCACAAAATTGCCTACAACACATTGGATCACCTGTCAGACCTGTCACCTGACAGAATGTTTCCCTGATTCCAGAATTGCTCAAAAAATGGCTGTGAATCGAACCAAGGGAACGGCAATTGTCAAAAATGTCATTGGCGAGACGGAAAAGCGCGTACTTGCGGAGAAGCTGAAGAAGACTAAATTCAGCATTTTGACAGACGAATCCACAGACATGTCGGCTACTAAAACAAGTTGTTTGCTTGTGAGATATTTTGATGAAGGAGAAGGCAAGGTTGTATCAAAATTTTGGGACTTGATACAGGTATTGGAACCTGGGAAGATAACAAGTGCAACAGCAGAGCACTTGTACAACAACATCATCAAAAGCTCCACAGAGGGAGGGGTTCCAATGGAAAATGTCGTAACCTTTGGATCTGATGGTTGCAGCGTTATGATGGGTGTGCATAACGCCGTTGCTAGTCGTTTGAAGCGAGATTATCCACACATTACGATCCTAAAGTGCATTTACCACTCAGTGCATATTTGTGCAAGCGAAGCTTGTAAACAATTACCACGTAGTTGTGAAGGCTTAGCTCGCAATATCTACAATTTTTTCAATAGCAGTTGTAAGAGGCAGAGTGAGTACGTGGAATTCCAGATGTTTACGAACGTTGAAATCCACAAACTCTTGCATCCATCCCAGACACGTTGGTTGTCGTTAGCATCAGTGGTAGACAGAATTCTCGAACAATGGCCTGCTCTGCTATTGTTTTTCAATGATCAGTGGATAGCACTCAATTTGAAGGCGGCAGAGTCCATTTACAAAAGTTTGAATGATCCGTTCAATAAACTGTTCTTGTTCTTCCTGCAGTGGGTTCTCCCCGAATTCACTGAAGTCAACAGATATTTTCAGTCTGCCAAAGTTTTAATCACAGATCTTCATGAGGCCATGGTTGATCTGTATAAGACCCTCCTTTATAGTTTCATGAAGAGAAATTACGTGAATTCTCGTTCATTATCAGGAGTGGATTCTGAGGATAAATCCCATTATCTTCCAATTGAAGAGATATATCTGGGGGCACAGGTGCTACAAGAGCAACAGAGCAGGAAGATCCAGGAGCGCCCGGATCTACTGAAACATTTTCGAGAGAAATTTCAGGCCTTTTTTATCTCTGCCTGTCTTGAGGTACGAAAGCGATATAACTTTGAAAATAGTTTTTTGGAGAACCTGAGAATTTTTAAGCCCAAATACACGCTGTCAAGCACTGAACGAGAGAAAACGCATTCTCTCATTCCTCTTCTAGTCACGTTCCCCAGAGTTTGAGTCAAAGAGAATTACCAGGACATTGATGACGAGTGGGGCCGGCTTGGCTGCTACCCTCTTGATAACGAGATGAAAGGACTGGACATTGATGTATTCTGGGCGAAACTGTTGATCCTAAAGAACGATGGCGATGTCCATTTGTTTCAGAATTTGAGTCGCTGCGTTCTCAATGTGTTATCGCTTCCTCATTTAAATGCCGACAGCGAAAGAGTGTTCTCCAAAGTCAACCTCATAAAGACGAAATTGAGAAATCGCCTCATCGTATCCACCGTTTGAGGTACCCTGTTTACGAGCCAGCATGTCGTGGCTAGCGGTGGCTGTGTTGCTTTCAGACCTACCAAAGAGATGTTGTCGAGGATGACCAAAGACTCACTCTACGATAAGCCAAAGAAATCCAAAAGTATAGCAGAGCAAGACGAAGAAAATGATGGAGCGGATGTGATATTCGAGGATGTCTAAATTGAGACTTGAGATTATTCAATATTTATATTATTAAAAAATGTTCAAGATGACGGAGGTACTACTCTATTCAAAGAAGTCCACATTAAGACTTGAGATTATTTAATATTTATATTATTAAAAAATTATTCGAGGAAGTCTCGATTGAGAGTTAAGATTGTACTAATATTTGTGTTAATTTGAGTTATTAAAAAAAGTTTATCNGACAGAATTCTCGAACAATGGCCTGCTCTGCTATTGTTTTTCAATGATCAGTGGATAGCACTCAATTTGAAGGCGGCAGAGTCCATTTACAAAAGTTTGAATGATCCGTTCAATAAACTGTTCTTGTTCTTCCTGCAGTGGGTTCTCCCCGAATTCACTGAAGTCAACAGATATTTTCAGTCTGCCAAAGTTTTAATCACAGATCTTCATGAGGCCATGGTTGATCTGTATAAGACCCTCCTTTATAGTTTCATGAAGAGAAATTACGTGAATTCTCGTTCATTATCAGGAGTGGATTCTGAGGATAAATCCCATTATCTTCCAATTGAAGAGATATATCTGGGGGCACAGGTGCTACAAGAGCAACAGAGCAGGAAGATCCAGGAGCGCCCGGATCTACTGAAACATTTTCGAGAGAAATTTCAGGCCTTTTTTATCTCTGCCTGTCTTGAGGTACGAAAGCGATATAACTTTGAAAATAGTTTTTTGGAGAACCTGAGAATTTTTAAGCCCAAATACACGCTGTCAAGCACTGAACGAGAGAAAACGCATTCTCTCATTCCTCTTCTAGTCACGTTCCCCAGAGTTTGAGTCAAAGAGAATTACCAGGACATTGATGACGAGTGGGGCCGGCTTGGCTGCTACCCTCTTGATAACGAGATGAAAGGACTGGACATTGATGTATTCTGGGCGAAACTGTTGATCCTAAAGAACGATGGCGATGTCCATTTGTTTCAGAATTTGAGTCGCTGCGTTCTCAATGTGTTATCGCTTCCTCATTTAAATGCCGACAGCGAAAGAGTGTTCTCCAAAGTCAACCTCATAAAGACGAAATTGAGAAATCGCCTCATCGTATCCACCGTTTGAGGTACCCTGTTTACGAGCCAGCATGTCGTGGCTAGCGGTGGCTGTGTTGCTTTCAGACCTACCAAAGAGATGTTGTCGAGGATGACCAAAGACTCACTCTACGATAAGCCAAAGAAATCCAAAAGTATAGCAGAGCAAGACGAAGAAAATGATGGAGCGGATGTGATATTCGAGGATGTCTAAATTGAGACTTGAGATTATTCAATATTTATATTATTAAAAAATGTTCAAGATGACGGAGGTACTACTCTATTCAAAGAAGTCCACATTAAGACTTGAGATTATTTAATATTTATATTATTAAAAAATTATTCGAGGAAGTCTCGATTGAGAGTTAAGATTGTACTAATATTTGTGTTAATTTGAGTTATTAAAAAAAGTTTATCATACAAAACTTTTGAATTTTCTCCAAGAACCCTATTTTATCGGCGGATACCATTATTTCTCCCAACCCATACCATGATCCGAGCGCCACGGGTTGGCAACACTGGGCCGTAGAGTGAGGCGCACCCGAAGNGTTTTTCAATGATCAGTGGATAGCACTCAATTTGAAGGCGGCAGAGTCCATTTACAAAAGTTTGAATGATCCGTTCAATAAACTGTTCTTGTTCTTCCTGCAGTGGGTTCTCCCCGAATTCACTGAAGTCAACAGATATTTTCAGTCTGCCAAAGTTTTAATCACAGATCTTCATGAGGCCATGGTTGATCTGTATAAGACCCTCCTTTATAGTTTCATGAAGAGAAATTACGTGAATTCTCGTTCATTATCAGGAGTGGATTCTGAGGATAAATCCCATTATCTTCCAATTGAAGAGATATATCTGGGGGCACAGGTGCTACAAGAGCAACAGAGCAGGAAGATCCAGGAGCGCCCGGATCTACTGAAACATTTTCGAGAGAAATTTCAGGCCTTTTTTATCTCTGCCTGTCTTGAGGTACGAAAGCGATATAACTTTGAAAATAGTTTTTTGGAGAACCTGAGAATTTTTAAGCCCAAATACACGCTGTCAAGCACTGAACGAGAGAAAACGCATTCTCTCATTCCTCTTCTAGTCACGTTCCCCAGAGTTTGAGTCAAAGAGAATTACCAGGACATTGATGACGAGTGGGGCCGGCTTGGCTGCTACCCTCTTGATAACGAGATGAAAGGACTGGACATTGATGTATTCTGGGCGAAACTGTTGATCCTAAAGAACGATGGCGATGTCCATTTGTTTCAGAATTTGAGTCGCTGCGTTCTCAATGTGTTATCGCTTCCTCATTTAAATGCCGACAGCGAAAGAGTGTTCTCCAAAGTCAACCTCATAAAGACGAAATTGAGAAATCGCCTCATCGTATCCACCGTTTGAGGTACCCTGTTTACGAGCCAGCATGTCGTGGCTAGCGGTGGCTGTGTTGCTTTCAGACCTACCAAAGAGATGTTGTCGAGGATGACCAAAGACTCACTCTACGATAAGCCAAAGAAATCCAAAAGTATAGCAGAGCAAGACGAAGAAAATGATGGAGCGGATGTGATATTCGAGGATGTCTAAATTGAGACTTGAGATTATTCAATATTTATATTATTAAAAAATGTTCAAGATGACGGAGGTACTACTCTATTCAAAGAAGTCCACATTAAGACTTGAGATTATTTAATATTTATATTATTAAAAAATTATTCGAGGAAGTCTCGATTGAGAGTTAAGATTGTACTAATATTTGTGTTAATTTGAGTTATTAAAAAAAGTTTATCATACAAAACTTTTGAATTTTCTCCAAGAACCCTATTTTATCGGCGGATACCATTATTTCTCCCAACCCATACCATGATCCGAGCGCCACGGGTTGGCAACACTGGGCCGTAGAGTGAGGCGCACCCGAAGACATTTCCCTAAATATAAAATAATTCATAGCTCACTAAGTATTGAAAATATGAAAAAATACCAAAATATGGAAAAATTAAAAAAAAATCAAAGAATTTTCAGACATTAAAAAACTGATAAAAATCGGAAATTTTTCCTTTTATTACTAAAAATCGACGTTAACAAATGCCAAGAAAAATATGAAAAAATCCAAGATTGATCCCAATGACTCAAGTTTGGGATAAAGCCACCGAGCTTGATCAAAAATTTTTCTAGTCAGATTATATGTTGAAAAAACAGCAATTTTTTAAATTTATCAACAAATAGTAAGTTAAATATAAAAGTTGAGTAAAAAAATAAAAGAGTGAAAATGGAGAGGAGAGAACGAAAAAAAATCACCTTTTATTCTTATTCCAATAAGATAACTGGATAAAAAATTATGTTATGGCAAATTTTGGTTGAAAAATGAAAAAAGAGAAAAATGGGGACTCCTGAAAAATCGAAAAATGTTTTAAAATAATTTCCTCTCTTGGAGACATTCTGTGAAGTGTCAAGATGCATCCTGATTTTTTTCAGATTTTTTAATCAACTTTTTCATGAATTATTTGGATTTTGCAACTAAAATGGACTTTACGGCGTGGGCGGCGAATCAGCTTTTTCGTAGTTCAGCTTTGAGAGCGCTAGGCGACTTGACGGTTGAAATTACGAAAATACCGCGAGTGACTTTTTTGTAGGAAATTTTATGCTCTACAAATTAAGTTTTATGCATTTTTATCCTATCTGTCACGGTTTCGTCGGCGTAAAGCAAAAAAGGTCGCGTGGACGCTTAATTTTGCAGTTTTTAAATTTTTTAAACAATTTCCCGGTTTGCTACAATCCCAAAAACTTAGTATGTATTTCACATCATTCTTCCGCATAATATCCGATGGTTTTTATCCTTCTTCTATCATCCGTGATTTCCAAACCGTAATTTGACTGGCCTATATTTCGATGCTTCACGATTGAAAGAAAATTCAATTGAAAAAAAAATCAAAATATCTAATAGTATTCAAGCTAATGAACAGAATCCTATAATCAATCGGTAACTATTGAAATTCTATTAAATTATTAAAAATTCTGTTATTGTTCTACTATGATATTCTCCATAGGAATCTCTTGACCTAAATTTTTCACTTGTATTTCACATAATTTTTTTCTCTCATTAAAAGAATCAAACAAAAATTTCGAAAATTTGGGCCACAGTTTTTCTATATAAAATATTTCAATACAATACGTTGCATTGAGAAGTCCAATTTGATTAGTTTCTCTCAATTAATTGTTTCATATTGAAAATTCATACTGAAAAATAAACCATATATGGCTAGTAATGCTCGCCAGTGTCGGGAATGCTACAGCCTCAAGGCTGTATCTACAAACGAACTTGACGTAGATCGTTCACTGCACTGTTGCAATGCGCTGACATGTATATTTAGATGCGTATCTTGGGTATGCAGGACGGAGATAGTAGCGACAGAGACACCTGCCACCTTGCGGTCCTTTAATCGCTCTCATTTGCATTTCGGCCATCGGACAGTGTACTTTAACTTTCTGCGAATTGCTCTATTGTTCTTCTCGAGTCCCGCGTATTATCGCTCTGCGTTTATAATTCTGTGAACTGCTCAATAATATTGTGATCCGCGCTATTTGTTTTGAACAACTCGTTAATTGAAACCAAACAAACACGTGTAAATATTGATTTTCTTTTAATTAAACTGACTTTGTTTGACCAACGTGCACATGTTGTGATTTTTGGACCTTCTCGCGCTCCTGTTAAAATCCATTCATATCTCGCTGTTTGCTCGCGCATTCCACAGATCTCAGACCCGTCATCGAATAAATTCATTTATTAATTATTTTATTTTAGAATTGTGGAATTTTTTCAAAATTCCGTTGTAACGTGATAACTAAAATAAATTTTCTAAATTCATGGAATAGCGACTTCAAAAATTCGTTGGGATATCCTTTTGACCGAGTTCGAAGATGAAGGCGATAGCAATAATCGTCATTTTGATTTCTGTGGAATTTTTCCAAAATTTCGTATTTTTCGAAAATCAGAATTCCGGGGATACCTTGAATATCATGCTTCAAATGAATTCCATCATAGCTTAAAATGTTTGTTTTAATGTCATTAAGTCGAAGTTAAACGATGATTACGAGAGCTATATTGGTTGATTGCATTTTTATGAGGATTGTTGAAAATTTTGAATTCTTCACGAATTTACCTGAAAGTGAGTTTTCTAATGGTTTCTTCTGTTGGATTTCATGGAATGAAATAGTATTCAAAAATCAATCTCTACACAACTTGACACATTCTAGTGTCATCATATAAAATTCTTCAGACTGAGGGTCTTAATACTGTGTTTATATGTATTACGTGGCGACCACATGGCGGACGATTACGAATACTATTAATAAAACATAGAACAAAGGACAAAGAGAAAATGCTTTCCAAGTGATCCAATGTACTGGTCCTTATTTTTCTAAAGTCGAGCTCCGACAGCCGGAGTAGGAGATGGAAACTCAATGTAAAACGTATACCTGCTTGTTTGGCATTGCGGAGGCTACCGGTGCCAACTTAACTCTAGAAATTTGAGTTGTCTGCCTGATTTTTATTGTTTTCCCCATACATATCCCCATACATAAAATAATAATAAACTAATAATCTTGAAAATAATAAAAGCCGAAATGTAATTCGAATCAACTATGAGTAATAGAAGGATGAATGGAAATGATAGAATTAAAGAATCGGTGTAATTCATCAATTCTCCTTCTAGTCTCCGATATTTATAGAGGTTAGAAACAGAAATATGGTAACGTGAATAATTGTATATATATTAGGTGTATAAATTAATTCTCGGTCCCTAGATTAAATTGATCAGAACACCTATTTGAATTAAAAGAATTCCCCGCAAGAAACGTCGTTTTGAAGCGCCATCTATGAACAATCAAACTACTTAAGTCTGATTGTGGTTTCATTAACACAACCTCAAAAAACATAGTGAATAAAAATGTCGTTCGACAAGCAGCACTTGAGACACCACTGAAATATACTATATACTCGAATGGGTACTGCAATGCCAGACTCGTAAACGGAAAACGAACCAGAGAGGAGTAGATTTTCGGGGCACCTCTCTCACGTCTCTCTCTCGCACTGCCTCTCGACAGTGCGCATGCGCATAACGTGCCAACAATACACGGTACAAGCGAGTTGAGAAGCTTAGGTTCAGTTATGCATAATGAATTGATGTGTTAAAGATTTTTTTGATGCTAGAAAGTTAATAAATATTGGGACGTTCTTTTTTTTCATCACAGTATTGGAAAGATCAAATAGAGATCAGAACCTTGAGGCATGTTCTTGAATTTGAGGAATTAATTCCTCTTGAAATGAAAGTTTATATAATTCAAATAGCAACTTTCTGTTTCAGGAATTATATTGGACATACCGAAATTTGAAATTCCGAATACTGAGGACAGCACTGACTCAGAGGATTTCGATTTCCCGTCAGATTAATTGAACAAAGAATCTATTGAATTATACATCCTTATGTCTTTTTTCCATGTCAATTTACTCGGAAGAGAATTGTAAATAGCCCATGTGACATATGCTATCAAAAAGAAATGAATGCCAATGCCAAATTCTATACATTATCCAAGATAAGAGAATACTTTTGGAGCAGACGGTACGACAGAGACAGGTGGCCCGCAAAATCGATCCTCTCTCTCGGTTCGCTTCGGGCAGCTCAGTGCCCTTTCCAGTATATAGTATATTTCAGTGTGAGGCACTGCCTTCTTTTCACGTTCCAACTTCGAAAAACTGCCGCAGAAGCAAAAGAAATGATTCGTTCGGCCTTGGGAGGGAGTGCTGAATCTTACAGTACATGTAAAAAGTGGTTTAAAAAATTTCGGTCTTTTCCATAAACTTTCGTTCTGAGCCAGTACTGAGTACAGTACTGACTCAGAGGATTTCGATTTCCCGTCAGATTAATTGAATAAAGAATCTATTGAATTATACATCCTTATGTATTTTTTCCATGTCAATTTACTCGTAATAGAATTGTAAATACCCCATGGGACATATGCAACCAAAAAGAACTGAATGCCAATGCTAAATTCTACACATTATCCAAGATAAGAGAATACTTTTGGAGCAGATGGTACGACAGAGACAGGTGGCCCCCAAAATCGACCCTCTCTCTCGGCTCGCTTCGGGCAGCTCAGTGCCCTTTCCAGTATATAGTATATTTCAGTGTGAGGCACTGCCTTCTTTTCACCTTCCAACTTCGAAAAACTACCGCAGAAGCAAAAGAAATGATTCGTTCGGCCTTGGGAGGGAGTGCTGAATCTTATAGCACATGTAAAAAGTGGTTTAAAAAATTTCGGGATAGAAATTTTGATCTCTAGGATAAGGAACGTCCTGGGCAACCAAAAAAAGTTAAGGATGAGGAGTTGGACAACTTACTCAATGAAAATCCCTGTCAAACACAACAGGAGCTTGCTGGTACTCTTGAAGTGACTCAACCAGCTATTGCGGTGCGTTTAAAAAGAATTGGGAGGATACAGAAGGAAGGTCGTTGGGTGCCACATCATCTTACCTAAGAAAACAAAAATCGACGCTGTGAAATTGCCATGTGCCTCCTGCCCAGATTTAAACAAAAATACTTTTTACATAAAATTGTGACTGGGAATAAAAAATGGATATTTTACGACAATCCTAAGAGGCGAAAGTCGTGGGTTTATCCGGGGGAGCCGTCAACGAGCACTGCACAACCGAACATTCACTGGAAAAAATTGTTGACTTTTCACACGGCAAAAGAAATTCGGCGTATTCTCCAGACCTTGTGCCTTCTGACTATCACCTTTTTCGGACGCTACATCATCTGGTGGATACCCAGTTTCGATCTCCTGAAGAAGTCCGGCAGAACAATGATGACTTCATTCAGTCAAAACCACCATCTTTCTTCTGAGCCGGAATCCGACAATCGCCCGATAGATGGGAGAAATGCGTGCAAAGTGACGGTGATTATTTTCAAGATTAGATCTGTATTCATTTCATATATATATATATATATATATAGAATTATTATGAGAAAACAATTCTGTTTGAATGGGTATTACTATCGGATAAGATGGCCACAAAAGGATCTATTCAAATAATCGATGATGCCGAAATAAGTTACAAAAAATGAAATAATAAAATTCGATTATGTTTTGTAACGAGATTTTCTCGTTACTGTAAACTGTTTTACCAACAGGAAAACCTATGAGACAAGAATGGTTAGAGTGAGGGACAGAGAAGAGAGCGACATCTAACGCCAGCTGAAGAAGCTGAGCGAGAGTGACATCGAACGGCGGTTTAAGTAAACCGCGCGTGAGGTGAACTAGACCAATCAAATAATGCCAAGAGGCGTGGTTTGGGTGAAACCATGCTTCTGAACATTATAGAGAGGCTGTCGATACCCTGTCGCCTTATCTAGAAACTCGCCCAGCTGTGCTTGGGGGAAACGGGCCAACGTACTGGCGTTCCAACTGCGCGATTCTAGAGGCGCTATCGACTTAGACTAGGGACCAACGACTAGGGGAGAGGACTAGCGCCCCCTCGATTGCCGTTGAGCTGATTGGTGGTGGTGGGGTAACGAATGACCCACCGCCGCTGAGATGTTCAGACTAGGGAGAGAAGGCCCTATTAGATTTCGAGACAGTCGGTGACAGGCACTGGAGTCGAGCGGATGAAAATCGTCCGGTCCTCAACGACGGTCGTAAGTGTCATTAATCCGTTATGGATTATGGGGGTCCGTTGTGAGGACAAGATCTGTAACAGCGAGAGAATGGGACGCTTCGGCGTCCCAAACAGAATGATCGGATTACTTTGAGGACGTATGATATTTTAATTCCATGTTCTCAGGTGGACCTGGGCCACTCTACCGTTTTACGCTGATGCTGACTCGGCATTGTTAGTCCCGCTACGAGAAGTCAGGTAGTCAAGAACTCAGAGTAGACGAGTTATCCTCTGAGGCCGGTTTACTGTTGGATTTTCGGTGAAAATCCAGCTGGCGCCCGGCATAATTGAGCGATAGAGAAAATGCCAAAATAGTTTGGGATGTTTGCTGGTGAAGCACCGGCGAAAATCCCTTACAGTTTCAACAGGTGAACAACTAGGTTTCAGGTGAACAGATGATTGGACAAGATCAATATTAATACCAGGGTCCATGGAACTGAAGCATAAAATAAGTCTTTAATAATTGATTGTAGAATTGGCTATTAATTATCAAATGTAACACGAAATGATCTGGACAGGTTATTCTGGGTTTCCCTACAGTCTCTTGCAAGGAATGTCAGGCCATATGTATATCCCCAGAAAGCACAAAAAGGATGCATCCTTAAAAAATTATATTAATTAAACTACAAAAGAAATGTTAAAGAAAATGGAATTAATTAAGTCCAATAAGTAAGGCCGGAGAGTTCCTTTACGGAAACGGTAGATCAGGCGAAGTTAACGTCAAATAGTGATTTGAAGTGAGCGATAAATAGGGAGGGAAAAAAAGTTGAAAAACATCCTTACATCTTACATTAGAACATCCCTGAAGTAGAAAAAGAACTCTCGGTGTTGCCCCGAAGACCCTAAAGAAAACTTACAAGGAATAATACGCAGGCGTCCCCCTCCGATTTCGATGAAACTTAAATATGTTATAAGGGACCCAAAAATAAGGGACACGTATTTTTTTTAGCTGCCCATATTGGGTTTTAGGGGGTGAAAGTGCTCTGAAGTTGACCACCTCTCGGGTTCATTTTTCGATTGCACACATAAGGAAGCTTTTTGAACAACTCTTTCGCAGTGTATCATGAAGGCCACAAGGAATGATGAAAATGTGAATTAGAACCGTGTCCAGGGGGTGAAATATGGAGGGTAAACTACCCTTGTGAAAATTCATTTTTCTCATAGAAAAAAAACTTTTGATGGAAATCCCATGGGATAAATTCCATTTGAAAAAGTAGAAAAAAATACAGAATACCTATTTTGATTTTTATAATCGAAATTTAAAACTTAAAAAAATAGATTTTTCGTGAATTGCGAAATTTCAAACTTTTTCCTGTACAAAACGAAGCTTACGGCTAATGATGAGGAAAACCATTGTAACAGGATCCAGGAGTGGAGTCGGGGAGGTTAACTACCCTTGGGAGGGGGGGGGGATTTTTTTAAATAAGGGAGAAAAAATATCGATGAGAATTTTACGAAACACATTCCGTTCGAAAGCATGAGACAATTTAAAGCACATATTTAGAATTTGTTCCGCAAATTAGAATTTTAAGGTAAGAAACATCGATTCTTTGAAAAATTATGGGTTTTAAATTGTTTGTTATAATAGATTGATCGTACATGGAATGATAAGTGAAACATTTGAAATAGTCTTCAGGAGTGGAACTTGAGGGCTTATCAATCCTCATGGTATTTCATCGAATCGATCGGACCAACCTCATTCATTTTCAAAAGAAATCAGTAATGACCATGAATCTAAAAAATTTCACCGAAGGCCAGAGTAGAGATTCCGTTAAATGGCTTCCATTTCCAATTTGAAAAAATGAGTTATGATGAAATATTTTGAGGAATTCAAATTTTCATCTGTATATGAACGTGGATGGGTGGTACAAAGAATCAGCCGATGATTTTGTATAGTAAATAATGGATCGATGATAAAATGTATTTCGGTTGCTCTTATCGCTTCGATGTGATATCGTGTTCAATGAGACGTAAATGGCGACAAATGACAATGCCATTCTGTTTGATAATGCAGAACCACAACTGAAGAATATTCGGGAGTTGTAAACATATTGATGCAAATGGCTCATTTGTTATCTGAGGATGAAATTACTCTGATCAATATAACTTATACGATATCAATGTTTTTCATTTCCATCCCTCTTGTGAATTACAATCAGTCTATGAATATACATCGAAGAGAAAAGTAGTTTTTCGGTGAGTGTAGTGATCTATACTTGTTCTACCATGAAAGTTAATCCGATCAACGTTACCCGACTTCTGATGGCAACATTTAAAGTTCTCAATTTTGCTGAAACACCCGTGAACAACGAGGAACGTGAATTAGCAGACACGTTCGAAAGGATATTGATTCAATCAATGGAGGAATATAATGGACTTGAAATGATCGAAGAAACATCCCTGGGTTTTCAAGAGCCTTATAAAGATATGGAAATGATAGCTGTCGAGGATAAAGAATTTCAACCACATACAGAAGAATCACCTGACAGTTGTTCGGAGGATGAGGAACCTGTAGATTTCGAATATAGAAAGAATGCCGTTGACTTCTGGAGAAGTAGAAAAAATAAGAGGAATCTCTATAGAAACTGTTTCCCATCGATTCAGGAATGTGAAATCGCGTAGACAGTTAAAGGAGGGACATACATGGAGAAGTTGAAACGCATTTCGGAGTACATATTAAAAAATATGAGGAATGCTATCGATGCAGGTTTGATCGTCTACGATACTGACCTCTGAAGGTGGCCTCTGCAAGCCCGGAAGAAAATCGGCTTCGAAGACGTTCGTTTTACAGCTTCGTCCAGGTGGTTGCATTATTTCAAACGAGCACACCGCATAACATCCCGGAAGATTAACCTCATCACCAGAAAAACATTAGAGACTCGGGAAGAGTTTCAAAAAGCAGCAGACGAATTCTTCTTGAAAGTTCGGTCTTATTGGGATACGTATGGCCCAGAAAACATTTATAATACAGATCAAAGTGGTTTCCAATTGGAAATTCATTCAGGGCGAACCTTAGCTGAAGAAGGTACTAAATAAGTAGCGTGCGTCGTACAATCAATAACTTCACCGACACATAGTTATACAGTACAACCTCTGCTTTCTACTGATGGAAAATTACTTTCACCTCTTTTCCTGGTTTCGAATGAACCTTCTGGAACTTTCGGTCCAACAGTGGAGCGAAATCTATTCAAACCTCCGAATGTGTTCGTCACCGTTTCAAAATCGGGAAAACTCACTTCACGTATGACCATATTTAAGACCTAACAAACATGATATGTTCTATACAATAATTAGGATTATCATCTAGTTCTTGATTTTTCAAAGCATTTCAAAACCTGGTTGAAGGAAGTCTTTTTCCCAAACGTAGGTCCCAGAAGTCTGTTAATCGATTCCTGGAGCGGACACTGTCCTCAAGTCGTGAAAGAAATTACTCCTCCGGTAAAGAATTATTAACTATGTTGATACAAAAGGGGACTACTGGAAAAATTCAACCCCTTGACGTATATGGTTTTAGGATATGGAAGAATTATGTTCGTCATTTTTCGGATAGTGTGGTCCTAATAGACTATGCTATTAATTTACATTTGCGGAACAATATCATAAAGTTACAGTCTTTAGTCCATAATCAATTATCATCACCAAGGTATCAAAATGTATTTCGTTATGCTTGATTTCAGAGTGGTTACATTTCTAAAAAACCAGATGAATTCGAAAATCCTGTCGATTTTGCATGCAGGCAATCATCTCATCCGCACTGTGATATTGAAGGCTGTTCCAATATTGCAGTAGTCCGATGCTCATGGTGAAAAAAATCACTTTGTTTGCTGCAGTTTTTTGGAGAATATCATTGTTGTATGCATTACGTCCCCTAATGCTATCTATACTGTAGATTGATCCCAACAGAAAGTATGCTGATTGAGAACATAATACTAGAAGGAATAAATGGTCTCAACTTCTATAATAATATCAATGTATATTCTGAATTCCATCATTGTTTCCTTTCCATACCGGATCTTCAATCAATCCTTACCATTTAGTTCGGACTATAGTACTGGGATACAAGTAGACGGATCATTAAAAGGTTGTAATCCATACATAACTAGCAATGAACATTTTCATGGGTTCAAATTTCGATATTTCTTATTATTCTTTACTCTTTCAAATGAATTCTATTCACTCATATAATTAAAAGTAACTCCCAGAAAGGTTATTTAGCCTCCAAGTGTTACTTCCAGAGACTCATCACTAAGGCCGGAGAGTTCCTTTACGGAAACGGTACATCAGGCGAAGTTGGCGTCAAATAGTGATTTGAAGTGAGCGATAAATAGGGCGGGAAAAAAGTTGAAGAACATCCTTACATCTTACATTAGAACATCCCTAAAGTAGAAAAAGAACTCTCGGTTTCCCCCCAAAACTCTAAAGAAAGCGTAGACTCATCCAGAAATTTAAAACAGAACTATCGATTTTGCCCCAAGACCGTAAAGAAAGCCTAGACTCATCCCTAAAGTTAAAAAATAACTCTCGGTTTTGCCCCCAAGACTCTAAAAAAAGTCTAGGCTCATCCCGAAAGTTACAAAATAACTCTCGGTTTTGCCCCCAAGACCCTCACGAACCTAGACACATCCTTAAAATTGAAAAATAACTCTCGGTTTTGCCCCAATACCTCAGAGATAACATAGAATAATCCCTAAATTTAAAAAATAATTCGGTCCTGCCCCCAAGACCCTAAAGAAAACCTAGACTCGTCCCTAAAGTAGAAAAAGAACTCTCGGTTTTCCCCCAAAACCCTAAAGAAAGCCTAGACTCATCCCGAAAGTTAAAAAATAAGTCTCGGTTTTGCTCACAAGACCCGAAAAAAAAACCTAGACTCATTTCTAAAGTTGAAAAATAACTCTCGGTTTTGCCTCTAAAGAAAGCCTAGCCCCATTCCTAAAGTTAAGAAAGAACTCTGGGTTTTGCACCCAAGACCTCAGAGAAAACATAGAAAAACTCTAGGTTACGAGCTCATTCCAACTCTAGTAAATCCCGAGACATACTCTAGGCTTACGGGAAAAACCTAGAATCACAACTGTCGGGTTGCTCCGTCAGGCCTCTCCGGGGTTCCTGATTTTTTTGGAGCATCGTGGGGTGCCTCCAAATTTATTCCAATAACCAAATCTCTGTAGGCTCCATTTACTCAGTCGAATTTGTTTTTCCGCTGAAAAAACTCGAAAATGTTCTACCTGATTCGAGTATTTTTCCCACTTGAATCTAGTATTTGTCCTACTTGAATCAAGTATCTTCCTACTTAGATCAGGTCATAGTACTCGAATCAAATCGACTTTCCGGATAGAATCAATCCACTGAACATTTTGGCGATCTTCCACTGCTAGATAAAAATAGAAAAATGAATTGAAGAAAAATTGGAAAATTAACGACGAGGAATTTTTGTGTAGAAATCTCCATAAATAAGTTGGATACACCAATTGATTTTTTCTATACATTTATATGGAATGTTTCTGATGAAAAACACAGAGAACCTGACGAATACCCTGATGGATCAAACCCAGAGTTAACCCAGACTCAACGTCCCAGACNTAACTCTCGGTTTTGCCCCAATACCTCAGAGATAACATAGAATAATCCCTAAATTTAAAAAATAATTCGGTCCTGCCCCCAAGACCCTAAAGAAAACCTAGACTCGTCCCTAAAGTAGAAAAAGAACTCTCGGTTTTCCCCCAAAACCCTAAAGAAAGCCTAGACTCATCCCGAAAGTTAAAAAATAAGTCTCGGTTTTGCTCACAAGACCCGAAAAAAAAACCTAGACTCATTTCTAAAGTTGAAAAATAACTCTCGGTTTTGCCTCTAAAGAAAGCCTAGCCCCATTCCTAAAGTTAAGAAAGAACTCTGGGTTTTGCACCCAAGACCTCAGAGAAAACATAGAAAAACTCTAGGTTACGAGCTCATTCCAACTCTAGTAAATCCCGAGACATACTCTAGGCTTACGGGAAAAACCTAGAATCACAACTGTCGGGTTGCTCCGTCAGGCCTCTCCGGGGTTCCTGATTTTTTTGGAGCATCGTGGGGTGCCTCCAAATTTATTCCAATAACCAAATCTCTGTAGGCTCCATTTACTCAGTCGAATTTGTTTTTCCGCTGAAAAAACTCGAAAATGTTCTACCTGATTCGAGTATTTTTCCCACTTGAATCTAGTATTTGTCCTACTTGAATCAAGTATCTTCCTACTTAGATCAGGTCATAGTACTCGAATCAAATCGACTTTCCGGATAGAATCAATCCACTGAACATTTTGGCGATCTTCCACTGCTAGATAAAAATAGAAAAATGAATTGAAGAAAAATTGGAAAATTAACGACGAGGAATTTTTGTGTAGAAATCTCCATAAATAAGTTGGATACACCAATTGATTTTTTCTATACATTTATATGGAATGTTTCTGATGAAAAACACAGAGAACCTGACGAATACCCTGATGGATCAAACCCAGAGTTAACCCAGACTCAACGTCCCAGACATTACCCAGACTCAACTTTCCAGGAATTTTCCAGAGTTTCTCTCTCTTTTCTCTGGGTTTTGTCTATCATCTAGAGTTGACTCTGGATTAACTATTCACATATGAAAAAATTTAATAGAAAAACCAAGCAAATTTGCAAAGGAATTCTATTGAAATTCTATTGGAAATTCAATTAGTTTTTTGTCGTTTCTATTGAAAATATTTTGTAGAAAAAAATCAATAGAAAATTGATTTTTCTATACATTTTCTATTGGGACATTTTCTATAGAAATTTCTCGAGATAAAATTTCTAATTTTTTTAAGCATACCATTTTTATTCTTTTCTTATTTGAATAGCAAGTAAAAAAAAATTGTTAAATTTATTTCGAGAAAATAAACCGAGAGAACCGAGAGTTCTTTTTCAACTTTAGGGATGAGTCTAATAAGGAACACTACGCAGGTGTCCCCCTCCGATTTCGATGAAACTTAAATATGTTATAGGGGACCCAAAACTAAGGGACACGTATTTTTTTTAGCTGCCCATATTGGGTTTGAGGGGGTGAAAGTGCTCTCTGAAGTTGACCACCTCTCGGAGTCATTTTTTGATTACACACATTCTGAAGCTTTTTGAACAACTCTTTCGCAGTGTATCATGAAGGTCACAAGGAATGATGAAAATGCGAATTAGAACCGTCTCCGGGGGGTGAAATATGGAGGGTAAACTACCCTTGTGAAAATTCACTTTTCTCATAGAAAAAGAACTTTTAATGGAAATCCCATGGGATAAATTCCATTTGAAAAAGTAGAAAGAAATACAGAATACCTGTTTTGTATTTTTTTTAAATCGAAATTTAAAACTTAAAAAATAGATTTTTCGTGAATTGCGAAATTTCAAACTTTTTCCTGTACAAAACGAAAGTTACGGCTAATGATGAGGGAAACCATTGGGACAGGATCCAGGAGTGATGTCGGGGAGGTTAACTACCCTTTGGGGGGGGGGGGGGAATTTTTTTTATTAAGGGAGAAAAAATATCGATGAGAATTTTACGAAACACATTTCGTTCGAAAGCATGAGACAATTCAAAGCACATCCTGCGATTCTTTTCCCCAAATTAAAATTGAAAGTAAAATACTTTTTTTTAAATTATATACAAGTCTTCGTTTTTTTGGTAGATAAAAACGATGAGGGATGAGTAAGGCCGGAGAGTTCCTTTACAGAAACGGTAGATCAGGCGAAGTTGGCGTCAAATAGTGATTTGAAGTGAGCGATAAATAAGAAGGGGAAAAAAGTTGAAAAACATCCTTACATCTTACATTAGAACATCCCTAAAGTTAAAAAATAACTCTCGGTTTTACCGCAAGACCCTACAGAAAGCCTAGACTCATCCCGAAAGTTAAAGAATAACTCTCGGTTTTGCCCCCAAGACCCTACAGAAAAGTTAGACTCATCCCGAAATTTAAAAAAGAACTCTCAGTTTTGCCCCAAGACCCTAAAGAAAGCCTAGACTCATTCCTAAAATTAAAAAAGATCTCTCGGTTTTCCCCCAAGACCCTAAAGAAAACCTAGACTCATCCCTAATGTTGAAAACGAACTCTCGGTTTTCCCCCAAAACCCTAAAGAAAGCCTAGACTCATCCCGAAAGTTACTAAATAACTCTCGGTTTTGCCCCCAAGACCCTAAAGAAAACCTAGACTCATCCCTGAAGTTGAAAAATAACTCTTGGTTTTGCCCCAAGACCCTAAAGAAAGCCTAGACCCATTCCTAAAGTTAAAAAAGAACTCTTGGTTTGCCCCCAAGACCTCAGAGAAAACATAGAAAAACTCTAGGTTATGAGCTCCTTCCAACTCTAGTAAATCCCGAGACATACTCTAGGTTTACAGAAAAAACCTAGAATCCCAACTATCGGATTGGTCCATCAGGCCTCTCCGGGGTTCCTGATTTTTTTTGTAGCATCGTGGGGTGCCCCCAAATTTATTCCAATAACCAAATCGCTGTAGGCTCCATTTACTCAGTCGAATTTTTTTTTTCCGCTGAAAAACCCGGAAATTTTCTACCTGATTCGAGTATTTTTCCCGCTTGAATCTAGTATTTGTCCTACTTGAATCAATTATCTTCCTACTTAGATCAAGTCACAGTACTCGAATCAAATCGACTTTCCGAATTGAATCAATCCGCTAAATTGAAGAAAAATGAATTGAAGAAAAATTGAGAAATTAACGACGAGGAATTTTTGTGTAGAAATCTCCATAAATTAGTTGGAAACACCAATCGATTTTTTCTATATATTTATATGGAATGTTATTGTTGAAAAACACAGAGAACCTGAACCAGCAGGTTCAGCTGAAGAATACCCTGATGGATCAAACCCAGAGTTAACCCCGACTCAGAGAGTTGGGACCAATCCGAGGTTTTTCCCGGAAACCTAGATTATGTCTCCGGATTTACTAGAGTTGGAATGAGCTCGTAACCTACAGTTTTTCCATGTTTTCTCTGGGGTCTTGGGGGCAAAACCAAGAGTTTTTTTTTAACTTTAGTAATGGGTCTAGGCTTTTTTTAGGGTCTTGGGGCAAAACCGAGAGTTATTTTTCAACTTTCGGGATGAGTCCAGGCTTTCTTTAGAGTCTTGGGGGAAAACCGAGAGTTCTTTTTCAACTTTAGGGACGAGTCTAAGTTTTCTTAAGGGTCTTGGGGGCAAAACCGAGAGTTATTTTTAACTTCCCGACCCGAAGGGAGGAAGTTATTGTAATGACCCCGAAAATCGAATGTGGAATTTCGATGATTTCTCCACACTTCTCGACCTCCGGAATCGTCCTGATACATTTTTGAAGACATAAAAGTCTAGGCGGTGTATGAGGTGAATTTGAGAGTGAATTTCTGTGGTTCCCGATAGCTTAGTCGGTAAGAGTGCCCGGCGTGTATCTGGGAGACCCGGGTTCGATTCCCGGCTGGGTGAAGCGGAAATTTTTTCTCTCTAAATTCTAATTCTCTTAGAATTTTTTTTTCTGTATGTGTGTGTGTGTGTGTGTGGGTACGTATGTGACCAAAATTTTGTCCAACGATATCTCCTGAACGAATGAACCGAGTGATTTTTTTCTTCCTTCAAACGATGCGTGTTCATGTAACTTAGAACTGATTAGTTTATGAAAACAATCCACTCAGCGGTTTTTTATTTATCTGCATAAAACTTGTTAAAAAATGCCAAAAAGCGTTAATTTCATAGAAATTCGACCATTTTACCTAAGGTAACGATGGGATTTGAATTAATTTTGTGTAATCGATGCGTCTCCACATAACTTGATTCTCATTGGATTTTGAGCGACATCGCCTCAGTGCTTGTTGAGTTTTTCAAATAAAACTTCCCAATTTTGCAATTAAAAAAAGAGAAAGTTGGAAAATTTTAGAGTGGATTAGCTTTGAAGTTGCAAAATTTTGAAGTGGGTCAACTTTGAAGTTGGAAAGTTTTGAAGTGGGTCAACTTTTTTAGTTTTATAAAAAAACTTTTCAAAGGAAAGTTATCATGAGAATGGTGTGTTTTCCTCTTGCAATCGAAGTTTTTTGAGATAGAATTGCAACGGATCCATTCGGAAGCATACTACCAATGGAATTGGCAGAAATGAAGGAATGTCAAGACTAATAACGCGTAAAGTAACGGTCATATGCCTTCTGTCGGATAGGCTCGGCCCCCTGCTTGTTTTTTTAATGAACAGAAAAAGAGGAATCGGTCGGGAAGTTATTGGTTCAACCCATAATGGGCCACACCCAATACCACCAATCTCTACCGGTCACACCCTAACGAGGGAGCGAGTGACCGGGTCTGATTTTTCAACTTTAGGGATTATTCTATGTTATCTCCGAGGTATTGGGGCAAAACCGAGAATTATTTTTCAACTTTGGGGATGAGTCTATGTTTTCTCTGAGGTCTTGGGGACAAAACAGAGAGTTATTTTTCAACTTTAGGGATGAGTCTAGGCTTTCTTTAGAGTCTTGGGGCAAAATCGAGAGTTATTTTGTAACTTTCGGGATGAGTCTAGGTTTTCTTTAGGGTCTTGGGGGCAAAACCGAGAGTTATTTTTCAACTTTAGGGATAAGTCTAGGTTTTCTTTAGGGTTTTGAGGGAAAACCGCGAGTTGTTTTTCAACTTTTTTTCCCTTCCAATTTATCGCTCACTTCAAATCACTATTTGACGCTAATTTCGCCTGATCTACCGTTTCCGTAAAGGAACTCTCCGGCCTTAATCATGAGTAATGATTAGATAATATCATTCAAAATATTTTAGAATTATAATGCAAGTTTGCGGAACTTTGACTTGACCGCGTTAAATCATTCCGAGGGGGGTTTACTCCCTGAAAGTGTGGTCTGGCGGAAACTCTGAAACACATCGATTGAGTTCTTCGATTTTTTATCTAAGGCAATAATTTTCAATAAGTTTCACCCACATTGAAACTTTTTACATTGAAAAGATGTCTGAAAAATCCTAATTTTGTTCAATAAATCATTCAAAAAGCCAAGCCGTGTAAACGAATCTTATATCCATAAAAGCCCCTTCGAATAAGTTATTGAATGCAGAAAAAAAATTGAGAAAATACTGCGTAGTTCTCGAGAAATCGCGAAAATCGCGAAAAAAAAATACGTGGTCAATCATTTTTCATGTAGAATAACATATGTCAAAATGACGAAAATCAGTGAGATACACCTGGGGACCTTTCCTTGTCAGTGTGCCCTTAACACTTGGTTGATATTCCAGCCATTCATATTGGATAGAAAAGGAGAAAAAGTAAATGAAAAAAAAAAACATCTTTTGCGGCCGCTTTCGTTACCCCTCAAGTCTTTTGAAAGTCTATATTTGAGACATTTAATCATCTCAATTGGAGACTTTGACGAGTCTTAATTTGTGATCATGCGCCTGAAAATGGCAAAAAATTCGATTTGTTTTTTTTTTCACGGCAATTATATTAAAAATATTTACAGTTGGCGATTCTTCAGTTTCTTTTTATATTATTATGGAAAAAAATGATCAAACAGCGGAAAAAACTCGAAAAATTTACGCTGAAGAGTTTCTACAAAAAAATCAAAATCTAGTGTTTTATCAAATATATTTCTACAAAATTTACAGTAAAATTACATCATATTAAATAGCAAAGGTGCAAAAAAAATCAATAGATATTTTTAATAAAATTGTAATAAAATAATGGGGGTTATGATTGAGTTTCAATAGAAATTCAGTAGAATTTCTTCGAGGAAACGATTGATTTTCCTCTTAATTTTTAATAATTAATGAAAATTTCAAGAAGTTCGCAAGGAGGTTAATTTTATGATTAAAAAGTGGAAAAGAAGGGTCGTAAGGTGATTACAACTAAGCGCATAAATTTTAGAAGGTCCCAAGGGTGCCACTCACAGAGATTTCGCCTCATCCCAGGGGGCAAGGTGTCTCCAATCTCCAACACGGGGCGGGGAAGCTGTTGTGCCAACATTCTTTGAATGACATGGATGCATTCATTCCTGTTAATAAAGTTATTCATTTCCTTGAAAGTCAATAATAGTTGGTGACGAGTCCCACGAAATTGGAATGAGCATTAAAACGTAGCATTAAAATCTCAATGACGACTGATGAATCATCAAATTGCTGGGAAATTGTTTAAAATTATTAAATTTTCCACTGAGTTATTCTTATCCAGTAATGTAAAATTAACTCTATTATTCCAAAAGTTTATTGATGAATCCGCTGGCATTTGAGTTAGCAAATTCCCAGCTTATCATCAACGATTAATTTACAAACAAATTGAAATTTCGAACATTCTCCAAAAAGAGTTTGAAGTTAATTGGTGAAGTTGTTTTATCAAATCAGATCCTTAGAACTCATAAAAAATCGAGTTTTCATTCTTTACAAATTATCACTCTTAATTACTCCGAATTACTTATCCTCAGAAATTCATTTAAAAGTTACGGTGAAAGAATATTTATCCAAGTTTTGTAAGTTCGTCGCGGTGAACGATAATTCTGAGAAGGATTAGAAAACGAGATCATTGCTTGTTTGAACCGTCTCTCGCGGCTTGCTTCGGACGGCTCAATGCCCTTTCCAGTATAGTATCGAGATACGCGATAGCGTATCGGCCAAGAAAAGTTTTGACTGACTGAGCAAAACATCAGGCCGAACGCACCGCGTATCTATACACGAAGCAACTACCCCCTCCACTACCTCCGAAACACATTTATTGAATAAAATGAAAACGTGATACCCTACGAAAAAAATAGCCGTAGTTACATCACATAAATCAGCCACGAGCTTTCCATTGATATCACTATTTTCTTTTTCGACTTAATATTAAGCAAATTACGCGCATAGCAACGGGATCATATCCACATCCTCACATTTCACATTATATCTGAGCAGTGTGAGATTTCGTTTTCGAAGTTGGCAGCAGTGCGCTCCAACCTCACGCGCAGAGGAGAGAGATTTGAATAGCGCATTACTCTTTCTCTCCTTCTTGAATTCTACTGATTNGCCACGAGCTTTCCATTGATATCACTATTTTCTTTTTCGACTTAATATTAAGCAAATTACGCGCATAGCAACGGGATCATATCCACATCCTCACATTTCACATTATATCTGAGCAGTGTGAGATTTCGTTTTCGAAGTTGGTAGCAGTGCGCTCCAACCTCACGCGCAGAGGAGAGAGATTTGAATAGCGCATTACTCTTTCTCTCCTTCTTGAATTCTACTGATTTGCATTTTTTAGACTCATCATCGACTTATTGTAAAAATTAATGAAAAATTTATGAACAAGGTCGTATAGCGCTGTATATTGAAAGGAAATTTTTCCCCTATCCTCGATTAATTTAGATTTTCAACTCAGTCCGTGAATAACGTGTGGGCGAGTTTATTTCTGAGGTTATTTTACGCGGGTAATTTGCACGGTCGATTTTCTCATGAAATTCTCAACTCGAATCGGGGCATGAATTATAAATAAATGTAGGAAATAAATACCTTTTTTTCTTAGAGCAGAAGTGATTGAAAATAGTTTCTGTCGCGCGGAAAAAAATCAATTCGATTCATGCGAAAATGATCGTGTGCTCGTTTTGGAAAGATGACTGAAATCTCCCAAAAAAACAAAAACAAATGTTTTTGCAAAAAAACAACGCCAAGAAAAAGTTTTGTGGGGTCGTTTCTGAAAAGAAGAAACATTTTTTTCTAGAAACCACAATTCCCATAGAAATTTTGCAAAAAATAAACAAATAAAAATCAAAGCTAAGTCAAGAAATGTCCAATGGATCATGGAATGTGCTATCAGATTATTATGGGGAGGATAACTCCGAATAGAAGGATTCTCAAAAAAATCTTCATAAAGTAAAAAATTCAGTAGAGACAGGATTCAAAGTTCTTGGCGCGGAGTTTTCCAACTCATTGTCTCGTATCAATCTGTATCTTCTGATCCGTGTCAAGAACTTTGAATCCTGTCTCTACTGAATTCTTTATTTTATGAGGATTTTTTTGAAAATCCTCCTATTCGGAGTTATCCTCCCCATAATAATCTGATAGCACATTCCATGATCCATTGGACATTTCTTGACTTAGCTTTGATTTTTATTTGTTTATTTTTTGCAAAATTTCTATGGGAATTGTGGTTTCTAGAAAATAGTATATTTCAGTGGGAAAGACGCTGGAACACTGAAATATACTATATACTGGAAAGGGCACTGAGCCGCCCTAAGCGAGCAGAGAGAGAGGTTCGATTTTGGGGGCCACCTGTCTCTGTCGTACCATATACTCCAAAAGGATTCCCTTACCTTGGACAACGTATAGAACGTTTAGCATTGGCATTCAGTTCTTTTTGGTTGCATATGTCATTTTTGTTCAAATTCAAACTCATAACATGTGATAGTTGAAAACTTTATTCTTTCCCAATGTATACTGATACATGGGATATTTACAATTCTATTACGAATAAATTGACATGGAAAAAATACATATGAATATACAATTCAATAGATTGAATTCTCTCTAAATTCTAATTCTCTTAGAATTCTTTAATGCCTAAAGGAGTTTAGGCGGCGTATGAGGTGAATTTGAGAGTGAATTTCTGTGGTTCCCGGTAGCTTAGTCGGTAAGAGTGCCCCGTGCGTATCTGGGAGACCCGGGTTCGATTCCCGGCTGGGTGAAGCGGAAATTTTTTCTCTCTAAATTCTAATTCTCTTAGAATTTTTTTTTTGTCAGATTAATTGAATAAAGATTCAATTAATCTGACTGGAAATCGAAATCCTCTGAGTCAGTACCGTCCTCAGTATTCGGAATTTCAAATTTCGGTATGTCCAATATAATTCCTGAAACAGAAGGTTGAAATTCGAATGATATCAACTTTTATTTTAAGAGGAATTAATTCCTCAAATTCAAGAAGATGCCTCGAGTTTCTGATCTCTATTTGATCGTATGGTATGTTAAGTTAATGTTGGAAAACCAACTATTAGAACAATTTTGCAGGCAACAATTTTTCACCATTTTGGTTTCAATATCATTTCACCACTATGAAAGTATTATACACATGAGTATTGTCTTTAATTTTTTATTTGACTACTTCTTGCGTATCTAACAATTTTTGTTTATCCTTCTAGCATCAAAACAATCTTTAACACATAAATTCACTGCACATAACTCAATCTAAGCTTCTCAACTCGCTTGTACCGTGTGTCACTTGGCACGTTACGCACATGCGCACCGTCGAGAGAGTGAGAGAGGGGGCCCCCAAAATCTACTTCTCTTTGGCTCGTTTTCCGTTTACGAGTCTAGCATTGCAGTGCCCTTTCCAGTATTCATGTGTATATTTCAGTGCGCTGGAAGTATCACGAAATTGGGGTTAAAAAATTTTCCGTCATTTTTGACGAAAAAAAAATTCATCCTAGAACATCGTTTCACATATCATTTTTGTGTGGAATTTTCACGTCTACAATTGGGTATTTTTTTTTTCAATCCATTGAGTTTGGTCGAAACTACGAATGTTTGTGTCATTAATCCCAGAAAAATAATTCGTTTTCAATTTTTTTCAATATTTTCTGCACCGATCTGTTTTTGATCATTTTGATATATTATTCAGGATATTTTCATCAATCGAATTGATATTTTTTCATCCCCGGTGAAATAATTACTCAGTTAGGGAATTTTTGCGTCTAATTTGACTAGACTACAACACATGATCGATTTAAGAATCAATTGTCATTGAAAATTAAATTAAACAATTGAAGAATGTTTTTTCCACTATAACATGTGGAATTAATAAAAATCCCCATGTTCATAGGGAATAAAAGGCTGAAAAATTAATTGAATCGTGAATTACATTAGAGGAATCAAGTAATTTATTAAATAGTGAAATCAATTGTTGTAACACATTATGGGAAAGTGTTCCTTTACTCTCAGCACTCCAAACGTGTGTGAGTAATGTGTGTATCCCTCTGCGGTTGGTGACTGCGCAGTAAACAGTCCTTGCTCTCGCACGTTTTTCGTACTCCGCGTGTCCCATGACCTCTCACCCTCACTTTACTTGGGCAACGCCCCGCTAGCGATAGAGTATGGATGTCCGCAACCGCTCACTTCGTGGAATTTGTAGCTCCGACGTGGTGAAGTTAAGGAGATTCTACTATATTATTAAGGATATCTCAGTACTTTGGCTACTTTTTGTCCAGTCAAACATTTTTCTACTTTTGCAGTGGAACATCAGGGCTTTTATTTTCGGACATTTCACAATGATTTTATTATTTAAACATTGTTGGGGACCCGGCGCGCTAGTGTCGGTACTGGTTGTATTCATCGAGGTGCTCTAGTATTTATTTGATTATATGTGGTAAAATCAAATTAATTGTTTTCAATTTATATTCTAAAATCGCTAGTGGGCTCCATAGATGCCTTACGTAATGAAAAATTTGGTGGTATCTGAAAGTTTCCTGGCCTATCAGAAATTCTTCCTGGGCATTCACTGAATTTGAGGTTATATTTACTTATGAGGGTATGATTGATAAACCCCCTTGCCCTGAGACTGTGTCTCCTAGGCGTTGGCTAGATCAAGCAATCCCCCTTTCATCGGAAGATAAGGAAGAGGAATTTCTCTCCTTCGAGCAACAATACAACGATCTCGTCTCAGAGCATCAGTGCTCCATACCTATACCAGAGCTTCCTCAACCCTTTGGTGAGCCCAT
The DNA here is from genome assembly GCF_001412515.2 of Diachasma alloeum. Taxonomy (NCBI): domain Eukaryota; kingdom Metazoa; phylum Arthropoda; class Insecta; order Hymenoptera; family Braconidae; genus Diachasma; species Diachasma alloeum. The sequence goes on from NW_021681765.1 coordinate 120,177, forward strand.
TTTCTCTTCAAGCACCCAGCTCGACCCCCAAAAGTGCACCAACAGCGAAAAGTAGCACTCAAAACAGAAGAAGAAGACGAAATTTGGCTGATACATTAATTCTCAAGGGGCGCACTGAGTCCCTGACAACTCTGTCTGAATTCATCCACCGAAAGAAAAGAAAAGTACCTGACCTGGATCCGGATCTCTACTCCGCTGACTTGGCAAATGATCACACATTGAAAAAGCTCAACAAGTCGCTTAGTGAGCCTACAATTCAGACTGATTGTTCAACGATGCTCCCCGCGGGTTACCCTCCGGGCTCATTACTTAAATCCAGTGCTCTCTCTCTTACCAATCAGTCTCTCCCTAGTACCTCTCCTGTCCCCACACAGGACCTGGAGACGCTCCTCCAAAATGGTTCAGACCGTGAAGTCATGGCTACAATTCTAACGAAGCTTAATGACCTCTGTGCTTCAGAAAAGGCAAGAACTGTGGCGCTGGAGAACTCCATGAGAGAGAGGAATAGGTTTGTCAAAAAACAGCTAGATGACTTCAAAACATTCATTGAGAAGAGGGATCAGTGGGCCAACGAACAGATTTCGTCTTTATCAAGTAAGATCCTACTAGAATCTCAGTTCAAAGAGTTTAACGGATTAACCTCCTCCCAGCTGTCACAAAGAGTAGAGACTCTGGAGGCAAACGTGAACCTCAATGCCCCTTTGGCCCTGAGGATTGAAATTAGTGAACTGAAGAGACAATTGAACAACCACGAAAAGACTCTAAGAGCTAACAATATTGTAATTAGGGGCCTGGAATTTGATGCTGACACTCCCAAAATCGCGGTGGCTCACTCCTTGCTCGATAACTTTCAAGTACAAGAGGCAACCGTGGACGTGAGAGTAGTGGATGACAAATGCAAATTCCTAATTGCTAAACTTATAAACTCCGAACTGAGGGACAGGATCATCAAAAAGAAATCTAAATTGAAGGAGAACCGCAACTGAAAAATTTTAATCAACCCTGACCTCACGCTGGGAGACTCTGAAATCTTCCACTCCATCAGAGCGACGGCTAAGAAACACAGGGAGGATGGAATGATAGTGAAGATCGGCTATAACAAGCTCTACGTGGATGGTGTCTTGTGGACCTGGGACTACACCGTGGATGGCTTGGTCCAGAGATCTGCTGCCTCTTCTCCTAAGAATTCCAAATCGCAGCCTAGAACAAAACCAACCCAGGAAAAAAACTCAACTTCCCTCAGCACCATCAATGTTACGTTCTGGAACTCTAACGGTATGAATGACGTTTTACTCAATAATTTTGGCACAAATATGAACATTATCTGTTTTTCAGAGATTATGTTTTAAAAGAATCCCCGCAATTTAATTCCCTCATCCCTCAGAAGCTATACCAATTAGTGGTCTCTCGCAGTAAAGGACAAATCCAGAGGAAGAGGAAGTGGTGGTCTGTTGTGCCTGATTAATCCCTTGTTCGAGGCTGAGCTAATCGAGCATACCCCCTGGTGGATATATTTCCGTCTCAAAGCTGGTACTCAGCAGATTATAGTTGGGTCTCTGTACTTCACACCTTCGCTTCCCCTGGACCCATGTGCTTGAACTCTTCCAACTTTCGCCCGATGCTGTCCAGGATCGATTCGATTCAGATATTACCATCTTGGGAGGTGATGTCAATGCCACAGTTGCGGCCTTCGATGATGATCTCCCAACTGAGGTCGTTCAGAGGTCCAAATTGGGAGAACAAAGAGAGTATTTGGTCCGGAAGACTGATGTGAGAGGTGAGCTGGTGATGAACTTCATGATTGAGAATGGATTTACCTTAGTGAATGGAAGAACGCTCTCTGACTCTCCTGCCAGATTCTCCAGTTCTAGAGCACTCACTACCTATGATTTGATCTGGGTAAATACGACCAGTGCCGGTTCAATTGAGGATTTGAAGATCTCGTCGAATCTCCTAGGATCTAACCATCTACCACTGCATTTAATGCTCTCGCTACAGAATGTACTATCGTCTGGTTCATCTGATAGGCCTCTTCCGGCGTCACTGAATAGATACTCTAGGCCGGCTGCATCAACCCAGAAAATTCTCAAATGGGATCCGAAGAAATGGAGTGAGTACACTCTACATCTCACCTGCTCACGTCGAATCCTAGAGGCTAATCTAGCTCACGACGCAAACGAACTGAACGAACTGATAACCTGGGCGCTTAAAGAGGCGACCTCTCTGTCCAGGATGAGTAAAAATCCAAGATCATCTTTTACCACCACACCTAGGCCTCATAGCTCTCCCTAGTATGATCTAAGTTGTGAAAGGCTGAAATTAGAAGCAAAAGCACTGTATAGAAAGATTTATAATCCTGAGTACAATCAGGAGAGGGCACGGGCGTTTGACGAGAATAATAAAGAATATAAAAATTGGATTCTGGCGAGGAAAGGAGAATACAAAAATGCTGTCATCGAGAAATTTGCCAATGTTAAATCCCAAACGATCTTCTGGAAAAATTACTGTGAAGCTAAAGACTGGATACCTGGTCTCGAGACCATCTCGCTGGCTGAGTGGAATGATTTCATCCGCCGTACCTATTCTGCTAGGGAAATTAAACAATTGGAGCTCGCCGATACCTCAAATGAAGAGTTGGACTATCAGATCTTGACTGAAGAGCTGAAATATAGCATCAACTCTATGAAGGCTGGTAAAGCACCAGGGGAGGACTCAATTTCCTCCAGTTTTTACAAATTTCTCTCTCCAGAGTGAGAAACTCTACTTCTTGATCTTTTCAATAAAGTTCTGGTCTCTGGTGTGGTCCCAGGATAGTTTTGAGAATGATCTTCAAGAAGGGAGAGCAGCGAGATACTCTCAACTATAGGGGAATCACTCTTATCAACAACATCACGAAGCTCTTCACCAGCATCATCAACACCAGACTTTACAACTGGGCTGAGAGGCTCCACATCATTTCTGAAGAGCAAGCAGTCTTCAGGCGACACAGGGGTGCCCTGGATAATTTGTTCTCCCTACAAGTCACCATCCAGAATAGACTGAGGCTTCCAGGCGGTAAAGTGTATGCCTTATTCGTGGACTATCGCAGGGCTTTTGATGCAGTCCCACAATTCCAGCTCTGGAGCAAGCTTCTCGACATGGATGTTAGCCCCAGGCTGATCAAGGTAATCAAGAACCTCTACGACCACTCCACAATGCATATCAGGATACCAGAGGGCTGTACCGAGGACGTTGACGTGAGTGAGAGGGTGCTGCAGGGAGAAAAACTCAGCCCCCTTCTGTTCAACTTGTATTTATCGGACTTTGTATCCTTCTTTCAAGCCAGGGGTCCCAGAGGTGTTGATATTGACGATGGGAACGATGTAATTCTCTTCTTATATGCTGACGATTTAATAGTCCTGGCCAACAACTCTGTGGAACTCAAAAGAAGAGCGAAAATCCTTGAAGAGTACTGCACGACCATCGGGCTTACCATCAACATCAGCAAAACGAAGGTACTAGTATTCAGAAGAGGGGGAGCTCTGCCTGCCAGAAACCACCAGTTCAAACTTTATGGTAGCGTCGTAGAGATTGTCAGCTCCTATGTCTACCTCGGCATTAAGCTCAGCTTTTCTAGTCTGGGCGGCGGCGCTACCAAAGTGGCCATTGCTAAAGCGGGTGCTGCCTCTGCTTTAGTAATCAGGATCATCTCAAAAATCAACGCGGCTCCTGGGAGGGTATCAGTAAGCTCTACGTCAGTATCGTCCAATCGATCCGCGGGTATGCCGCCTGTATATGGGCCCTGAGGGACCTGGACAACCTGGAGATTGCTCAGCTCAGATTCCTGAGAAGGCTTTTCCACCTGCCTAAGGATAGTTTGCGTGGTTGTAAAGCAGACACTGAATGACAACCGCCTACCTAGAATTTACCTGCTGAGAATCATTGCACTTGATAGATGAGGAGCTCCGGATGCTCGCTACAACTGGATTTCTTAACTCAAATCGCTCTTGATGGGGATAGACTGCGGCGACCTGTGGTCCAATCTATCATCAACTACTGGGAATGGAGATCTCCGGACATTTTGGAGGAGTATTACACGAAAAGGAGATTCGATAATTATCTGAGATACTGCAGTTCTTCGTCCATTCAACTGAGAGTTTTGAAGAATCCTCTTGACAGCTTTGAGTCATTCTACCCTGGCAGATATCCTCTACCCTTTACCAGGCTGAAGATGCAGCTAAGAATGCTCTCAACACATTTAAGACGACTAATTATTGGCGACACACTGTATCATTTTGATCCTACCCAAATCTATACTCTCTGTAATCTTTGGGCTCTGGAGGATCTTTCGCATATTCTGCTCGATTGTCCCTTTTACGCTCCGCTGAGATCTCACTACCTGCCGAAGTACCTGTGAAACTCTGGATGCCGCTCTATGTCAAGCCTTTCTGCCTTTCTCAACACAAATGTCTGGAGGAATATTAAAATAGTTTTTTGTTGCTTTAAAAAATGCTTTCAGCTTAGAGCCTCTGAACTTAACGACTGATAATTACAGTTTATTTTTCAATTTTTTGCTTTCAGAATCGACTATGTCTAGTTGTCGCTCTGAGGTTCTTCTATCTAGTACCTGAGCCAGGACGTTATCGAACTCTTAAACATTGTTGCGCTGAGTTGTATCTATTGCTGTTAAATAATTGGATAATTTTCACGAGTCTTTATCTACTGTCCAATTTTCATAAATAATTTATCAAATAAAAACTTTCATATTCAGGGCCGCCCCCTGCACAAATGATACCATGTATCAATTCACAGTAATGATAATAATTTAAACATTGTAGGTCTGAGTTTGAATCTCGATATTGAACTGTTAAAAAACATTTTAAAAATCTGAAAAAATAATTGCAAAATTTATCTTTGGAGGAAAATGGTTGAAATAATTACAAAATAGCAATTTTTGAAAATTACGAGCATTTTTTATGAATAATTTATAAACAATTAATTTTCTACCATAAAAATCACTCGTTGGGAATCGTAACAAATATATTCATATTTTGGATTTTACCAGAAATCGATTTCATGCCTAAAAAACCAAGCTTTCTGAAAGTTAGAACACTTCCAATTATTTATTTACAAAAAACGAATGTTGGAAAAAATAATAATTCTGTGCACAATGTAATTTGAATAAGGCTGAATATTCATGAATTTTGTCAAATTTTTCTCACGTAACTTAATTGACAAATTTGATCATTGAAAATGTTTGAATCTATAGTGCGATTTCTACCAATCTGTAAAAGAAGCTAGGATATTCTTCAATTTTGAAAAATACATAGAAATAAAGAAGGAAGCCAAGTCAAGAATTCTGAATAAATGATGACAGTGCACAATCAGGTTTCTATAAGAAAAATAGTTCTTAATGGAATAAGTATTCTAAAAAAATTCTCCATGAAATAAAAAATCAGTAGGAGCAGGACCAACGGCCTTGGCGCGGATCAAAGGATGGAGGATTAGAATGATACAGACAGTGATTTGAAAAACTCCACACCAAGAACGTTGGTCCTCCTCCTACTGATTTTTTATTTCATGGAGAATTTTTTTAGAATACTTATTCCGTTGAGAACTATTTTTCTTATAGAAACCTGATTGTGCACTATCACCACCCTGGTGATCTAGGAGCCACGGTACTGGCGTGGCTGTTGTGTGGCTAATAGGATTGTCATTTTCTGGAGCTAAAAAGGGGGAAATGATATCTGAAAACACAATAAACGTGGATAGACGAATTATTAGTTTATATTTGCACTGTTTATAACATTGTTTTCTATCAATTGATTGAAATTAATGTGAGTGTATATAATGGAAAAAAAAGACCCGTAGGGAGAATGCCGGGAGATAGCAGCAGTGTCGATATCCCAACGGGGTCGGTCAAGTTGACAGGATTCGCAGCCAGAATAAATGAGACCCCAACAGAGGTGGGGCGCCACGGTCGATTCAAACGGCTGGGCGAGCTGCCTGTGCCGGTAACTCGGCAGTAGGGCCAGAAGTAGAATATCCATGGATTTTTGGAGTGGGGGACAAGCATATGAGTGGGAATTACGTAGAGTGGGGGTATCCTGGGCAGGGAAAACGTCTGCTAGAAGCCCTATAGGAGTCCCGCTGTCACAGGGGTAGGTTCGAAGGCGGGTTTATGTCCTCGTTGTCCTCAATGTTTACTTTATATTTTTCCGTTGATTCATTCGCCCGCTAATTAATATTAAGGGATGAGACGGGGACTTTTCGATGGGGAATTAGATTCCCCATCTATCAACCCCCGTTTCATCCCTTAATCTTTGTTATAAAAAAATTGAAACTGCGATGAAAATCACGGTGCTATGAGAAACCCAATGGTTTCTCGGCGCAGAGTGCCACCCCAATAATTCGCCCGCCAATTAATAAATCGTCTCTCCCCTCCTAATTAACATTAAGGAATGAAACCAACGCTGTTCGGTGGAGAATTAAATTCCCCATCCAGCACTGCCCGTTTGATCCCTTAATCTCTGTAATAAAAAAATAAAAACTGCGACGCAATTTACGGCGCTATGAAAAACTTAATGGATAACTCGCCCGCCAATTAAAAAATCGTCTCTCCCCTCCTAATTAACATTAAGGAATGAAACCAATGCTGTTCGCTGGAGAATTAAATTCCCCATACAGCAACCTCCGTTTCATCCCTTATTCTCTGAAATAGAAAATTAAAAACTGCGACGCAATTTACGGCGCTATGAAAAACTTAATGGATAACTCGCCCGCCAATTAAAAAATCGTCT